>NW_009693753.1:19506-91391 GCF_000703405.1 Apaloderma vittatum
GCACCTCAAGTACCCAAGCAAGAGCAGAGTGGGACCAGGGACAGATACCAGAGTTGGGTGCCGTCTGCTGACCTCCAGGTCTGCTGACCTCCAGGTCAACCTGCAGTGACCCGGCAGGTCCCACTTTGGTGAGACATGAGCCCAGGCACGGGCAGTGTCGTGCAGGCCAGGCCTGGCCGAGAGCCTGGGCCGAACCATGACTCCAGGCCAGCCACCTGGGTGGCTTCTCACAGGTCTTGCTATGAACTGAGCTCTTTTCCAGCAGTCTGAGTCCAGGTTACAGCCTCCCTGTAGCAGAGCTGACCTTGGACATGGGCAGGTAAACTCGCAGGTGTGTGAGTGAGAGGAGGCTGCAGAGCCTGGTGGTGCACGTAGGACCCTGGCAAGGTAACCTTGAGATGTGTTTTTTTGTTGTTTTTTTTTTTCAAACTGTCCGTCACAGTTACTAAATATGGAGTTAGCTTTTTTTTCCTTTCTATTTTTTAATTGCCTATTATTACATCATTCTGTCTTGACTCCAGTAGTTCAGGCTTTCAGTGGGGTAGGGGCAGCAGGGTGGGAAGAGACCCTCAATAAACCATAAACAAATCTGGAGTTGCACCGACAATTTTCCTGTACCTCCTGCAGCACATTGGGCACCCCCTTGGATAACTACACCACTTATCCTGGTTTCTCAGGATAACCAAAGTCCATGATTCACTATGATGGACTACATCCCAAATTGAGAACTGAACCAAATTACAAGGGCTTTATAAATAGATTGCATTATTTACTTGTTTCTAAAGAATGCTGAAAAACCTGTGGGGATAGCACAAACTGTGAATAGGAGGGACTTCTTTCTTTGTCACACAGTCACAATTTATGGCTAAAGAAATGTTCATAAAGTTTTTTCCTGGGAAATAAATGACCTTTTATTTTCAGACGAAAGATTAACACGGGTTTTTGTGCCTACAGAGCATTTTTTTACCTTTCATGAGTTGTCTGCACAGCTTCCTAGGAGGTAGAAAAATGGATTTTTTTTTTTTTTTTCTGAGAAAAACGAAGGCAGAGTTGTTGTCTTTGATTGTTTCAGAAATGTGCAATGGCTTGTGCACAGTGCTCCTGCGCACATGGGCATGCACACACATTTCTCATGGTGCCGGCGTGCGTAGAGCCTGTTTAGAACCCCGAATTGTTTGGCCTTTGGCAGGTGGGAGCGGGTCTGCTGCACCTGAGGGACTGCCCGCCCAGGGATGGGAATCCCAGGTTAGTGCAACACCGAGCCCACTCTTGGGGGCCAGGTGTGTTGGCTGGGACGGGCAGGTTGCTGAGTGCTGCAGTGTGACTTCTGCTGGCCTGGGGTGCAAGCAGAGCAATCTCCGCCTGCAAAAAGCAGCCACGGTATTGCCAGGCCGCCTGGGGCTGCATCTTCAGTTTGGGTAACCAGGAATGCATGGTGTACGCACCTTTGGTGTACAGGCGCTGCCCTGTGATATTCCTCCTGGCGTAACGCACTGAATCGCTTTCAAGCTCTTTGTAAATTAATCTAGAAGTGATGGTTTTAATCCTTCTCACACTTGTTGGGTGCACTGAGGGGAACATACCCAGATTACACTTGGAAAAATGTGGTTATGGTGGTTTTTTTCCTGTTAGAATATTTCACATCATGTGTAGCTCAATGGTACCATCATTTTAGTCTTAAGAATTAGTATTTCTTTTTGCTGAGTGTTTCTCCGTCACATAACAAGCGACTTTATACATACTCAAATAGCCAAATGAAGTTTGTGAATTCTCTTTTTTTCTTTTCTTTCTTTATTCTTTTTTTAATAGCAGTAACTCCCACAAACTGGTACAAGGCTTGGTACTGTGCAAGCAGTTTTTCACTCTTAGAATGCTGCTACTGAAAAGCAGATATTGTGTAAAGTACCATCGATCACTGCCGCGGTTTTATACAGTTTGTCACCATTGTTCTTCATATAGCGTTGAGTCACATTTAGAACTATGGTACAGCTCACAAGTGTGCAGCAGGCGTGGGGGGAAGTGTTGGGTTTTTCTCTTCTACTTTTTAAAAAAACTTATTATCTAGTATGAGTGATTTGTTAGTGTATAGAAAATATGTCTCGTGTGGCCTATTCTAGATGAAAGCAGGTTTATTAGTATTTTAGAAGTGTAAATCCATTTTGTAATGTTGGGGCGTGGGATGGAGTTTCAAAAGACCTAGAATAGCTGAGATTGGATACTAAAATATTAAAGCAGAAATCTAACAGGCTGCTCTGACAGCTAGTTAGCTCAGAGACAGAAATGGACTTTAGTTTTATGTCTAGATTTGCTTTAACAGCTTTGGGATTTCCTAATACTTTTCTGGATTTTTTTCTGACTAAGAGCATGCTGTATTTCAGGTAAAATCCAACTGAAATACTATATACACATATTTAATTAAAGAGATGAATCACATAAATTTTGTTAGTCTTTTATAGAGACTGGTATTCCTGCAGTGTGACAGAGTTTGTTGTGGTCCCGGGATATGTTGCTAGTACCCTCCTTACCTTGTGCATTTGCCAACTAACGATCCGGGGTTTTTCCTGACATGTGATTTATTTCTTCTAACAGAGCACTGATTTGAACAAACTGTTTCCCTATGAATGTGCTTTAGTGATTCCACCAGGAATTTTGTATTTATTTAGCAGATTTTTCTGCCTCTGTTGATGGAGGTTGTAATTGACACAACCATGATTGCCACTTAGAGCAGTAAATGCGGTGGTGAGCACAATAAATGCTTTTCCCTATGCTAAGCTTGCCTCAGTCAGTTGTAACATGTAGATATAAACTGGTCTCTGTACATTCATTGCTATAATGTGCATTCTGGAGTGGGGGAAAGACAGGACTAAGACTCTAGGAAATGTTTCTTTCAAAGGTGAAGCAACGTGTAAAATGGACAGTTGGAAACTGTGAGCACATGTTGGTTGGAGAGATTTAATTTCGCAGAGAGAGGAGAGCATTTGCATGAGTTTTCTAACTAGTTTTTGTCCTTAAGAAAATTACAAATGGGCAGCAATTTTCAATTTATATGAAGAAATCATGCCAATTTAATTGAATTTGTTAAAGGAAATTTTCCTTGTTTGCATGTTTATACCCGGGCGTTCAGCAAAGGGAAACATTATTTTGAAGATTTTATTTTATATGGTTTAAGCAAAGTGATAAGGCAAAAGAAGTGAGATAGATTAAGTTCTATACTGGAGACCACTGAATGCTTAGTAGAAAGGTTGGTCTGATAGCTTCTGGCTTTTATGTTCAACCGTGTTGGTCCAGAGTATATTGGCATGAGGGAGAAGAGGTCTCCATGTGGATGGAAGGAAGTTTGATATTTAAGGGGGGGCAGTTAGCTCAGTCAGTTGAGTGTAGCGCTAACAAAGCTAAGGTCGCGGGTTCGATTCCTGTTCGGTCCCCATGTGTTGCCTGATCTAGTCGAGAGGTGGCGTCCCTGGCGGCGGGGAGGCCGGATTAAAATGATCTCTAAGGTCCCTTCCAGCTTAGGCCATTCTATGATTCTACGATAAACTACCATAGTAGGTGAAATTTGGTACCATTTCTGCAAGCAGAGTTGAGAACAGGAGACTTACTTAAGAAGTGTTTACCATCCAGAACTTGAAATAAACATAAATGAGCGTGGAAGGTGAGAATTTTGATTTTTCTGCTTTCAATTAGTATGCAAAAAGTTCATAAAATTTGCTTATAATTAGTATGTTATAAAAGTATGCTATCCTTATTGATAGACTTAACAGTGTAAAATTCAGTCATGCACTAGATCTACAAATAATTCCATCAAAGAACAGTAGCTGATTTTAAAGTAATGAAAGATGACCACCTCAGTGCTGAGTTCGCCTGTTCTTCCTTTGTTCTTCTAGCAGAAGAATTTTGAGGAGTTAGTGATTGCCCATGCTGTGTGCTGAAAATAAGTTTTTGTAAAGAACCCACAATAAGTGTTCGCACCACATTTTTGCCGGTTTAGGTGTTCTGTGAGACTTGGAGTTTGACTGTGTGGTGTTTTGCTGCCAAAGGAAACCATGTTGGCTTGATTGAGAGCCTCAGCTAGTTGTCAGGAACTCTTCTGATTGAACTGCTTAGAGAAGCTGTACAACTTTCAGTTGGCCTCAGGGACACAGCAAACAGGATGGCTTTGAATTGATGAATGGGCAGAGAATGTTAACTCGCAGTCTAGCAAACGCCGTGTAAATACATTCTTTGGAAATGTGAGGTTTCATGCTGTGCAGGTGGTACCAGTGGCCCAGGCTGCTTCAGAAATCTTGTAATTTAGCCCCCTCCTTCAGCCAATGTAGAAGTATTTTGTTTTCCTTTCATGCACTACCTGTATAGATGAACTTGTAAAATTAAATGGGAAGAAACCTATTTTATTTGGGACGTGGAGGAGGCATCACTGCCTGATCTTTGCCATCTAGCACAGCCATTTAAATTCTTCTGGCAAGGATAAGAAGCAAAGTATTTCTTCTTTCAGTGCAGAAATGAAGAACTTCCAAAACTGGATCTATCTGTGGCTGAGTAAGACAACTGTGGGCAGACGCTGAAGGAGCAGTGCTCCGTTAGCAGCGCTGTAAAGAGTTAATGGGGTACTGCTGGAAAGACATTTGCAAGATGTATTGTGGAATGGAGATGTGTTAATGGAGATGAATTTCCATAATCCAGAGCAGCAAAAGCCCATGCGGTATTTACTTTCTAAGTGGGAAGTCTTCGGATTTAGACATTTTGTGTTAACTGACAGTATCATAAGATGTATGTGGGTTTTAAGCATATGACAGCATATGTTAGGAGAGGTAATGCATTAATCTTGTGACTGTTCTAATTGATGTAGAAGTGAGTATGTGTTACCTGCCTGTACTAGCTTATGGCAGCACTGACTGCTATTGGGTAGGTAGACTTTACGGCCTGGAGAGACTTCAGAGGTGAACTGCTGTGCAGAGATAATCTGGAATTTGGCCCAGAGGAATTCTGCTAAAGCCTGCAGCAGTATGGCGAGAGATCGTGATGTCGGTGGAAGTGGAACTTGTGGGAGTGGGGTGGTTGGCATGGCAGCCAGCAGTGTTGGCCCAGGAGCCTAGTGAAGAGGAGGTGGGAGGAAGGACTGGCGTCTGATGGGGCAGGCAGAGTGGAAGAGGGTGCTTGACATTGGAGAGCAGCGGGATAGTGTGACAAACCAGAAGTGCAAATACTCTCCTTCATTCAGAAAACTTACATCCAGACATTGAAGATGGTGGTCCACCGTGGAGTCTATGTTCTTTCCACGTGACTTCTTCTAACATGTTTTTTTATCCCCTGTTAAATGCTGGCCATTGCTTGCAGGATAGACAGACAAGGTGATTTGTATCCAGCTCTAAATGTCTTGAGTTCACGTTTCTTGTTAACCTATTCATCCTCAAAAGTAACACTCATCTCTCTCTTTCCAGTATCTTTCTTCCTAACATCTTATTCTCAACTCTCTACCAATATTTTATATTCTTTTTGTGGAACAATTTGTCTGCTTTAAGATCCTGTGTCATTTCAGTCAATGCAGACTGCTTTAGTCCTTTGTTGTTGTCATTGTTGGAACTTCCTCCTTGATCTCAAGTGTTCTTTACTCTGGTTTTAGGACTGCACTCAAGGCTATTATGAAGAAGATATTGCTTCCTGTAAACACTATGATAAGTCCAGGAGATAGTTTCCTGTATTGATTACAGCATCCTGCAAGTAATTCACAGCTACTAAATACCCAGCTTTTTTTTTTTTCTCTCTTGGACTGCCACATTCCTGTCATTTGCTTTTTCCGTGCACCTTCTCTATATAAATCTGTCTTGGAAACTGAGCTTTGAAATTTAGTCCCTAAAACAGCAGATCTGTGCATTATTTTGGGGGGAGCTACAAGCATTCATATTCTCTTCCTTTTAATTTTATTTTGTATTTTTTAACATATTTTTTACATAACTCATTACAGTGCTTTAGGCAATATTCACTGCTGCAGATGTTTTGTTGGAGTTAGGTTTAGGTAACTGGTCTTGGGAGAATTTAACGCACTTGAATGGTATGATTCTGTAGGACTACACCACAGTTTATTTAAATAGGGGTTTGTAGTCTCATGCTGAGTAGTTTCCCTGTGGTCACAATCAAAATATATTTCTTAAAGTTAGCGTATCTGGTTAATTTTATTATAAATGTATTTTATTCTGCAGTTTATACTTCTTAAGTAGGAATCTACTACTCAGACACTTGAGCCCAGATCAGGAAAAATGAGCAGTGTTACCAAACCTTCTTTTGGAGGGGCTGCATGATGTATTTTAACAGAAAATATCATGCAGGTGTGTTGCTGTGCTTCATATTATGCTCTGAGCAACTTCTATGGAATCAACTAGTTCAGTCACTGTCCTCACCTCACTTGTTTCACCAGCATTTTTTGGTGCTGATTTTATTGCCCTGTTTCTCTATGGCATTATGAAAAAACATCTAACTCCAATATAGCATATTCAGTTACACTGACAGGAATAAGTTATTTTTCAGGAAAACATAACTGATGTGGAAAATACAAAAGATAGTGGAAGTTGTGAATCCTGACGTAAGCACTAGTCAGTTAGCTGTACTTTTACTTTGGTAGGGGGTAGGATACATAGAGGCTTTGCAACCTAACAATTATTCAGGCTCAATGGGACTACCACAAAAGGTGAATAATCAAGCAATCTTTATTTAATACTGGTGAGTTGCACAATTTTAAAAGAAAACAGGATGGATCAAACAGGTGATTTGCTTCTTCCTCTTTAAGTACATGAAATTGTTTGTTACAAATGATGCCCTGGCTCACTTGGCTGTGGGAAGATCCTTTGTGAGATACTCTAGATTAAAACAAACCTGTATGTTCCAGTAACACAAAGGAACATTTTTCTTTGAAACTGGTGGGTGGATAAAATTCTTCAGTTAAGTTTTTAAAAAACTCTCTGCGGGCTGCGTGGAGAATTGCCACATGCTTCTCATAGATTCCAAATTTCTGCCATAGCAAGTCCCACTGGTTTCAACCACAGGCTTTTTTGTTTTCTGTACTCTCCTTTGTAGCCCTCAGCAAGTGGAGGCAATGCCAGAAGTTCTGGAAAACAAGAGAGAGGCTGCGAGCCAGGCCTACACTGCTGCATTCCTCTGCAGTGGCAGGCCACCGTGTGGGCTTCGCTTCAGCTCTTCATTGTACCTCAGTGGCACGGGTAGCCAAGTGCCCAGCTCGAGGAAAACGTGCGGAGGGTGAGGCAGCTAGTGCAGTCGAGCAGATTGGTTTTAATCCCAGTCTTGAGATTAAAAATTGTTTTCCCGCAGGGGATATTTTTAACGTCTTTGAATGCCTCTTTTTACTTGCATGTTTGTTGAATTAAATGTGCTCGCAAGCGTGTAACACTTTCACATATGCATGAGGAAAATAAAAGTCCAGAGCTGTTTTCTTTTTGCTATGGTTTGTTCTGTGTATTCTCAAATAGGGGGCTTTCTTTACATGTAGCTGGTCAGTGCAGTTAGGTATAGGCAGCAGATATGGCTTAGTAGAAAACTCTTCTGCAAGTCAGGAGTAATTGGTAATTTCATAGAAAGATGCATCACTGAATTGCAGAATATATATATATATATTCAGTACTATAAAACCCCATTAGAACAGGGGAGGAGGAGGGAATTAAGCTCAGTGCAGTGACAGGCAGTGTGTAACTTAGGCCACTGCAGCTAATCTCTTGCATGTTGAATCAGATGTTACTTTCAGAATAGGCTTAGCAGCCTTGTTGCACCTCTGGTTTTAGGCTTCAGCATCATCAGTGGCAGGAAAATACGTAGAGCTGGTATGCAATTGCTGCTACAGTTCCTGTGGTTTGAAAAGCGTTGCTGACTGGTTTACTGTGATCTCTTTCCTTTAACATGGCCAGGATGAACATGGCTATTTCAGCTCCTGCCACTTCTCATTTTTCTACTTTAATCGAGCATCTGTGTGAAGGGCTAAGTTTCTCCAGCAAGAACAGAGAGGAAAGACATCACTAAAAGGCATAAATAATACAGGGTGTACAAGTTTGAGAAAGGTATGACGTCATTTCTCCTCCATCAAGTCTAAAACCTGTCTCCCAGAGCACAGCCCCTCACAGCGGGTAAAGGGACGTTAACGTATTTCAGCCCACAGTAACCACACGTGCTTCCTCCTAACATCCAGACTTTGGGCATGGACTGCAATGTTGGGTTATTACTGCACAGGCTGCAAGTATTTTCACATCTCTTGACATTCAGGTACTAGGAGTTGTGTGTGCCTTGGTGAAAAGCCTGATAATTCAGAAGAACTTTCCAGCAAGTGGGCCCTTGGTGATGGTGTATCAAAAATCTCTGACTTCGACAGTGTTACTACTTTTTACACAGTGACACTGTAAAACCTTTTTGCCTTCAGTGGAACAGTAATGCTGAACAGAAGCTGTAATGAATACACGGTGTATTTTTATTTAATATTTGCTTCATAGAACCAACCTTCTCAAATCAAAAAATTATCAGGAAAAAAACCCCCAAATTATGTGTTGTCTGCTAATTCATGAGATAAGACTTAGGCATGTTTATCAGTGTCACTGTTCCAGCTGGGTGTCACATTCCTGTGTGTTTTCACCTGGCCCTTGACTGGCTGTGTCATCGTTTTACTGGGCAAGTTGAAAAAGTTACCCTAGCAAAAGAGAGAGCGCAGCAACAATTCCCCACAGTGCCAGTACCACCTCTTACAGGGGTCCCTCATCCAAAAGCGATTCCATGCTGAGCACACCTCTGTCAGCTTTGCTGCAGAGCGATGCTTAAGGGATGCATTTATCATGAAACCAGTACCCTTGTAACAAGTGTTACATATTCAGCACTTGGTCTGGGACAATAAAGTCTAGCAGACTTTAGGGGAAGTAAAAAAATCAAGCTGTTGATTACCCTAACGCACTTGCAAAATTAATACTACTTCTTGTTTATCCATCCATAACCCAACACTGCTTTTACAGATGAATTGTGTATTGACTTCTATGTTGTGTTCATCTTCTAGCTTTTAAGCATTGGGTCCCCAAAGTGAAAGAGGCAAACTTAAGAAAGCAGATGGTATGTGCTGTTAAAGGACGGTCGTGTTGCATATAATTTTACAGTTTGCCTCAGTACAAATACAACCTGGAAACAGTTGCTGTAGTGAAGGAAGTGTATTTATTCTAACCAGTTTCTGTGGGACCTATGCAAACCGGTGCTGCCTGTACAAGCTATACTCAGTACTTGAAATCAATCTAAAAGTCCCTTCTTGTCCCCCCAAGCAGGGATTTGATGATTTTGATTATCCTTATGAAGATCAAGAGTGAATAGGTGTGGTAAAGAACATTTCTGGCAGACCACCTCTCTCGTACTGACAACCTTTAGGCTAAACTACTTTACACATAGATTTTTCCAGCTCTGCTTCCTGAACTTTGAGATTTATTTTTCGCGTAGCTGAGGCAAGTCCTGAAAATGGTACATCTCAGGATGACAGCAAGACCTGCTGTCTGATATGCTGTGGAAACCAAGAGGAAACTGTCAAGTCAGCTTGGTAGGTTTATTTATCCCAGTGTCAAAAGAACAGCACTAGTGTTACAGACACCTTTGGCAGTTGGCAAGTTTTTTCATTGACTGGCCCCTTGGAAAGAAGGTTGGTAGTCATTTCATGAGAAAATTTTACTGGATCTCTTACCTAGAAGAAGAGCTATCTGTGAATCGATGCCAAAGTATGTCAAATTTTTTTTTTTCAGCAGATCTGGAATACATTTTATTAGTAGGTTAGTATCAGAAGTGAAGTGAAAGGAATTGCACTGATTACCATAGTAATTAGTATCTGAAAGAATTGTCATTCTCCTATGCAATTTTCTCTTTTCTTCCCTACAGCATATTTTTATGCTAAAAAGTACATATTCCCATTCTACTTGAGTGAATGCAGTATTCATTTCCTTCAAAATATGAGCATAAATAACACAGACATAATGCTATGCCTTTGTATTGCTATACCTGCAAGGACAGGTATTTCCATAAAAGGATGCAAACTGCCACTTCCCTTTCTCTCCATCAAAATTTTTGTGTTTTCATGCGAGTTCTGCAGGAGAGGGCCAGGGATGGCTCAGAGAGATGAACAACTGTGTCAAAGCTCAGGTATTAGTGAAGGTCTGGAATAAATACATCTCATTTGACCTGTTGGTTTTCAGTCTGGCAGTAGCTCTTGGGGCATGACGCTGTCTGCTGAGAGTGGCGAGGAACTGGTATTCCATAAGGCATTGGGGATTCAGGGAAAGCAGCATTTGTTGGCCTTTTCTTGTAGAATTTTAAGCGGAAGTTCCATTCATCTGGCCACAGCAATGCAGCCTAAATGTCAGCTCTAAAAATGTGTTGTGCCTTTATGAAGAGAAGTGAAATCCTTTTCAGCAGGCTTAGCCAGTGGTCTTTATTGACCCAAGATGTGGTACGGAACTAAACTTGGACTTCTGTTCAACTTAGTTCAGTAGAAGTAAAGACAGCTCTGTAGTAACAGGTATTTATGAGTCTATGCTCATAGACCCAGGTCGGGTTTTCCACTTCTTACTCTTTTTTCTCTTCAGTACTTTTTTTCAGGTTTTCCACTTTTTTTTTTTTTTCAGTGCTAAGGTTTATCATATTGTGCCACAACAACCCCTTATTCACTGCTTGGTCAGATCAGTGTAGATGTGTACTCAACTCATCGATGGAATGGAAACACCCTCCCAACCTTTCCTTCTTGTCTGTTGAGAGCTACATATGCTCTGTGTCTAATGTATGCAGTGAGGGAGGAACGTCAGAGGAGCGCATGTTAGGCTTACCAGATGGCTTCTGATTTTTGTGGAGCTTTGGTTTAGAGCGTGACTAGCCCAGAGGAAAAGTTGAGTTTCTTGTGCAGAAAACTATTCTTTCTTCAGTTACTCTGAAGCTGTAGAGAAAAGTTGCCTTTGAGTGGATTTTTTTCTCTGAGAGTGATAAGCTTTGGCAAGGAGGGAGGGAGGAGGGTGAGCTGTAATGGAAGTAATCTCTTGGCTAATGATAGTAGGAGTGTTAAACTCTGTTATGAGACTCACTGGTATTTTTATCTGAACTCATTCTGCTAGCAAATGGGAAAAAGGTTTGTGTAAAGGCTAAATGCACCCGCACATTGGTTCCAGTTGTGTTCAGACCTACGGCCAACTGTTTGCTTCACAGTTATGCTGCATGCTGTTTATCCCAAACAGAAATATTTGTTCAAAATTTATTTCCAACATTTGACAAGGATCAGACAAACCCAGTAATTAGATCTGTGAAGTGAAATGTCTGATGGCATACTGCCTTCTAACCGTATTAGCGAAGTCAGGCTCTGAGCCATTCTTTTTGTCTGCAGTGCCTTAGGATAATCATGATAAATTGAGCTTTGCCATTCAGATTTAACAATGCAGACCTAATTCTTTCCTCTCCCTCCATTCTGCTGAGAGCTGCGCTGCAGCAGAAGTCCAAACTAGTGGCCGGAGGTACCTCTCACTGGTGCCCGAGGGAGAGAGTGGAGCCACCTCAAGCATTTCGGTCGGATAACTCCTGTATTTTCTAAAGCCACTCCGCAAACCACCAGGAGATCTGTTGCCCTGCTTGCTGAACCTTTCCCCATGCCAGTTTACTGATTTGCACCCATTCTCTCCTCCTCTTTTCTCCTTTCAGTCTGGTCAATGGGTGCTCCCACTGCATGTTAAGCCATGCAGCGCTCCTCGGTGCCATCTCCAGCAGCAGAGCTCTCTGGCAGGAAGCCAGGACTGGCCTTGCTGTTTCCCATGGATGACCCGCACTGGTCTGCAGGACCAACAGGTTTTGCTATATTTGCTGTTGGTCCTCAGCTATAGCTAGATCCTTTTTCCAAGGAAATTAAGTGTTAAATTTGTGCCTGATTTTTATTTGGTTGTGGCTCTTGTAGTAATTACTGCTGGCGTGTTCAGGCTTCTCCACATCCAAAGCCCCTTTGTCCCATCTACTCTAGAATGTTACAGCTTGAAGCAAGGTGAGCGATAGTGCAGGAAAAATGGGAGTGTGTGATTCCACAACAGTATCCAAAGACAGAGTTGAATTACGGCTCCCTGCAGTGCCTTATGCTATACTCCCTGCAAAATAATTCCTTGAGGTCCTTCCTCTAGAGAAGTTAATGGCATAAAAAGGAAAGGCACAAGGTTGGGGAAGTAATCTTAATGAAGAGTCGGAACCCAGACATCCTCAACTGCAGCTTATGTGTAGTGATGATGCATGTGCTTTTTCTGTCCTTTTCATTCTTGTAAATGTCCTGATATAACTATGAATGTTACCAAAAGGCCACATGTTCCAGGATCGTGGTTTTCAGTCTCATAAATGATACAATGAAAACTATTACTAATGCATTGCACATATGCGTTACAGCTTACTGAAGATCTTGAGATCTCGGGTGTTAAAAAGCTGAGTAGTTTTGAGGTGTAACCTTTTGTTATTCAAGTGACTAAAACCAGTTAAGTCAATACAAAATTCCAGATGTTTTACTTAATATTTTATTATCAGTATTTCAGTAAACATACTGAAATATAGTTGACTTAGAATTGAGAACTATACTACATTATATGTAACTATCTGGGTGTCTTAGAAGACATAGGACCAAAAAAATAGAGAGGACAAATATACATTATATTTAATATATTGAAGAGCATTGCTTTATAAATATACATGAATGAAGCTAAAATGATTGATTCAAAAGGTCTCTAAAGTCGAGTGAGTTAATTTTCATCTTCATACTCCGAGAAAAGAAAGCCAAAAAACCCAAAATTAGTAATCAGTTATGGCAATCTGAAGCTAAGATAAAACGTATTACATATTTGGTGTTATAAATTTGATTAATATACTTTCTGGTGTTTGTAGCAAGTAAATAATACTCTTAAGATTTCATACAAATATTTAAGCTGCTTCCATGTATTGTTACAATTGCTATCTGCAGTATGCTGTGACTGTTGAACTAAGCCTCTCTTGAAAAGCCAAAGTAGGGGAATATACGTCAGCTTTTATCAGCTTCATTTTCCTCATTTATTTTACAGCATTTATAGAGGGAGCAACAGTAAGAATGTGAGAGGAATTACAAGTATCTGCAAGAAAGCAAGACTGGAAAGGAGTAGGAGGAGACGAAAAGCTTGCAATCCGTTTTTTTTTTTTAACTTAACACAGGAAAACTTGTAGCTTAACAACCTCTTTCCAGGTTGTCCTCTGTATGGAGAAGGACTAACTACGGGCTTCTGTGCACACAAGGAGAAACTATCATAGAGCAGCTCTACCAAGTGGCCTATGAAAAGGATATTTGTATCTACGGACCCTCAACCAAAGATTGTATAAAACAAGGTTTCTGTAATCTTGACTGTAGCTGTTGTTTGATCCACAAGGCTGAGAGGTCCCAGCTAACTGGAGGCTTATGTAAAATTGTTATTTTGATTCTCAAGAAATGGGATAAACTATTAATTTCAAATTAAGCATTAAGGCACAGTGGTTTTGAAAATACTTAAATGTGGCCTAGCTCCTGTTAAAGGCCATGGCAGGGTTGGATTTAATATTGTTTCATTCAAAGCACCTTTGGAATTTCTATTTTCTTTCATTAGCAGACTGTTCAGAATTTTTTGGTCCATCTGTGTCCCTTCATTTTGGGAGTCGCTGTGTATAGAGGGAACAAATGGCTTTGTTCACTCCGACCAGCCTGCACAGGGAGAACTGTGCCAGCAGCAGGCTCTGGAGCTGCCCGGAGCAGGGGGAGCAGGAAGGTGGCGTTGTCTTTGGGAGCGGCCCTGGGCCATGCCCGGGATGCCAAATCCCTGCTCGGCATCCAGCTCCCTCCTGCTGCTTTTGGGCCAATGCGAGGATGGGCTTTTTCTCGTGCTCTTGTTTGTGCAGCTTTAAATGACTTTATTCACTTAAGTATAAATAGATGACGCTTTAATAGCCTTCTGGTAATGCCTATGGCAATGCATTCTGCTGTACTTCTTTAACCCTTTTTACAAAGGTTAAAAAACCCCCACAAATGCCTGAAGGCCTCTTCCTCACTGGTCAGCTTTCTCTTGTACAAAGTGATATGATACAGGAACGGTACTCTTTTTCTGAGAGCTTCATCTTGCAAGCAGAAATTAAAAAAAAAAGAAAAGAAAATAAGAATATTGGCTTCATATGCACAGCCTTTATAATTGGGTTTAATAGTAGTCATTTAAATATTTGTTTTAAAATTAACAAATAAGCATGAGTTTACATGGTCCACTAATTCTGGATAACCTTAAGACATTATTAAAGTGATATGTCTCTCCAAATGCACTTGAAGACTTTGATTAGCCAGCTCAAATATTAACAGTATCTCTGTGACATATTTTTAAATATTAGAGAAGACTTAAGCATGCAGGAAATCTAGAGGAAAACGTAAATGTGTGCTTTCATTACTGAAATAAAGCGTACAGAAAGATTTATACTTTATAGCTCACTGTGTATGCATTGGGAGAAGCTACTTTTGTGACACAAATGCCCTTCTTTGTTGCTTACCAATACCCGTATTCAGTGACACAAAGAACAACTGTTGTAAAAAATATTAGTATGCAGATGCTCTGGTGTTTTGTTAATGCATCTAATTAAATACAATAACTCCTTTGTTTGTTTTTCTTCTTCTGTCATTGAATGGATTTGTATTATGGTATAGAGTTTAGGCTTGGAGTTGCTATTTAAAATGTTTTGTGGTACTACAATGTGTCATATGTCCACGTTAGTTACTTTCTCATTCATTCAATTAAGAAGATTGTTTGGGGACTTTTATAATTTCTAATAAGTTTGGAAGTATCTTTTCAGGAAAACCCAAATTCCAAAGTCGCCAGCAAATATTTTTCTTTTCCCTGCTGATGAGGACTTTGGTTACAATTAGCATTAGTTAAATAATTGCATTCCCAAGAAATACTTTCAAGTGTTTTAAATAAAGAAGATTTCTTGAAGTTCCCCAACATTTTTTAGGTAGTTTTCGTGGAAGGGGGAAAAAAAAAGAAGTTGCACAGCAAACCTGCATGCATGTTTTTATAAGAATAACTGTAGCAGACTGAAGGACTGGCATGTACTTGCAGAAGCCATCATTACTGTCTCATGTCATTATCGAGAAAATTATTTCAGAATTATTCTCAGACTGAGAAGAGGTTTCTTCAGTGCCTTGTGGGTGGGCGAAATCATATGAAATGACTGTGTCAAGTCTAAAATTGCTCTCGTGAATCAGCAAAGTGTTTGAGCCCAGAGTACTTGGAAAACATAACAGTATCCTATCCCGCCCATGGCAACAAGGACCAAATCAAATGGGGATGTAATGAGGTAATTGGAAGACCCTAAAGGTAACATATGACTAACTGTAACCTATTCTGAAATTTTGAGCCCCGTTAACTCCAAAGAATGTGTCTGACACCGAGCGAGTATGTGGGAGGTGTCCACTTTGAAAGTGGCTTCTCAAGCAGTGACCTACCAGTATTCTGCTGGTGTTCCTTGTAGATAAGACATATTTCTCAGTGAGCGCAGTTTCCTTTAGAACAGTAGGAATAATGGTGTAGACTCCAAAACCCTCCATAAATCTTTCTGTAACTGACAGAAAGAGCTACTACAGATTAAGGGTTAAGTGTGCTGCAGCTGATTCTTTTCAGATACTTTACTGCATGCATCAGAACACAACTGTGGAGAAGGCAGCAGACAGTTCAGTGACACCACGGAGGTCTGTCTTGGCACTGTTCTTGGCTAAAAGCTCATCAAGTTCTGATAATTTGTTTTTGTCACTTCTCACAAGCGCTAAATGCAAATCAGACAGTTTTGCTCTAGGCCTTCAGCATCGGCACTAGGACATCGTAGTCCGAGTGCCAGGATCATACATGAAGAAAAACTGTCATGGGAGACCAAGCCGAAATTGCAGTTTAGTGTTCTCTGCCTTTTTGAAGTGAGGACAATTTAAATAGTGAAGAAACCTCCCTTCATTTCACTTGTGAGATCAGTACTGGAGTTACGGTGAGGGATTCCAAATGGGGACAAAACCGTCAAGTACAAAAGCTCTGACATCGTGGAGAGGTAATGTGCACTTGAGAAGGCACAGTCCTGCTATGTCGCTGCTTTTTTTTTATTATTTTTTTTCCTGTTCTGGAGAGAACCAGTGCATTTTAGAGTTGTAGCCCTCAAGGGAAAGTATGGGAATTCTGATTATTCACTGAAAGCCTCCTCAGTCAGTATGCCTTCCGCGTAAATAGTTTCAGTTATGTTTTGAACACCCTATTGATCTGTTTACAAATAAGTTTAATTAAAAAAAACCCCTAGAACTCCTGCATATTTTGTGTGAGAACATCATCCCAGCTTTGGTTCCAAGATAGCTTAATGTTCTTAAGGGCTGGTAGGGAACATAGTTTCATTACAACTGCACATATTACGGGTTTTGTATGAAATGAGCATCTCAAGGCGAGGGAAAGAAAGCAGCATTGTTCCAGGGCTGTTTTTCACAGGCCTGTATTCATATCTCATCCTTGTTGTTTGCAGGAGAGGCAGATGTGAACCAGAACAATGGGACCTCCACGAAGAGCCCAGCGGTGACAGACTCCAAAGGCACAGCAGACCCGAAGAATGCCTGGCCTGAGGCCAACCCAGCTGACACGGCCGGTCGCCCCCACTTGATCCGCCTCTTTTCCCGAGATGCCCCAGGAAGAGAAGACAACACCTTCAAAGATCGGCCCTCAGAGTCAGACGAGCTACAGACCATCCAAGAGGACAGTGCAGCAGCTTCAGAGAATTCGGATTTGATGGCTTCACAAAAACGCTCCTCTTTCCGGCACGGATCAAAAATGGCATCCGCGAGCACTACAGACCATGCTAGACATGGATCTCCAAGGCACAGAGACTCGGGTCTACTTGACTCGCTGGGCAGATTCTTTGGAGGTGAAAGACACGTTCCCCGGCGGGGCAAGGTGAGCTCTGAGGAGTAGAGAACTGCACAGCTACGGCAAAATACGGTTAAACAGGAAGGGTGGGACTAAGAGGAAGGTGTAACTGCTATAATGCAAGAGTTGACTTAGCCAGCGAGATGATACTTGCAGATGTGTAATTTAATGCTTGGCTTTAAACTGAAAACAACAACAACAAAAAAGCATAGATCTGGGAAACAAGAGGAGCTATTCTGGGTAGTAACAAAGAGTATTAGAAATCCAAGTGGCTCTAGAAATGTTACTGAGAGGATTTTTTATGAGCATTTAATGTGATGCATTGTATGCATTTCAGTCTGCTTTTGTGTGTTGTTCTTAAGTATTTGCAGAACGAAGCTGGATGAGAGCATTAAATGCAAGACAGACTTAGAAATAGATGTTAGAACTGTGGCCAGATTCTCTCCTATTTGCGCAAGAGTGTGTTTTAAGGTTGGTTGATAGCTTTACTGAGGAGATGACTTGACAGATATTATCCTGAATCCCAGGTGTACGCAGTAGCCCAGCTGCCTTATTGTGACGAGAAGTAAAGATTTATATTTCGAGCATTTTGTATTAGAAATTGTGTCACAAGTCATGTCTTCATTCTGAATTGAAAAACAAGGCATTGATGGAAAGATAAGATGTGAATTCTTTACTTTTCTGGGATTTGCCTGCCTCGTCTCCTAAGTTACGCTGATGGTGTGCTAGTTTGCTGTTGTTCAAGTGGCAAAGTTTAAGATATTTCCACTGTACCCTTTGCCATGTAAATGGTAAGTGGAGGCTTGTGTTTGTGTGTTCACTGCTGTAAGGCTGTAGAATGGAACTACTGGAGGGCTGTAAAACCTTTGTTTTAGCCAAATATGTTGTTCAATGTAGTTGCTCAAGTTGCACGTCACAAAAAGTGATGCTTGCAGTTGCTGGCTGGGCCCAAATTTTTCCAAAACCTTTGACAACCTTTCCTATCTGTTTGATAGTTCTAACCTGTGGTGCTTGCTGGGCTGGGTTTAGCATGTGCAGCTTTCCCACATGGGCTGTCTCACGGCGTTGTGCTGGGCCAAGAAAGGCATCGCTGCCCCGCGGTGTGATGCTGATTTGGGATTGCCCACGAGCTGGGGACTGCCAGCACACCTCGTAGCTTTGCACGTGGAAGCATGATGTGAGATAGCCCTTCCCTCAAGAGCTGTTAGGTACAGAGCAGTGGACGGAAAATACTCTAGAAACTTCAAACTCTTCTACTCTTCACAAGCTCAGTAGCCTGTATGAAGGAGGCTGTGTGTTTTGGTGGGTTTGTTCCTCACGTTTACTGGCTGAGGCCTGTAATGCTCTTGATAAAGACTTAGCACTTGTGCAGTTGTTTCTCTAGGTGTGTAATGTTCATGAGTGTGACAAGCAGTTGCTCTGAGAATGAAGAAAACCACTTTTCTCGCTGTTCCTGCAAATATCAGAGACTGTTCCCAACACTGCTGTTTTCTGGAACGTGGTTGGCTAGCTCAACTCTTGCTGTTTTATACATACACCGTGTTACTCAGTGAAAACCAGTATATGAAATGCTCTTTGTACACCAAGGAAATGATACCAAAAACCTTAGGTTCTGCATACAGAATATATAGAGATATGTACGTTCTTGCTTAGCAAGAAAACAAACCAACCAAGTCACCTTTCAGTAATGATGACTAAGAAGAGGCTGCAAGTTCTACAGTTTCTTTACCTTAACCTTTGGTGTGAACACGATCATTATGATTCTTTACAGATCTCTACGTAATTATGTATGAGAGGGCAGGATATCATCTATCTTTTCTCAGTTGCTGTGCAGTGAACTGCTATTTTGAAGCACTTAAATGTCTGCAAAACAGTACAGAATTATGGATAATTCTAACATTTTGTACCTAGCAGAAGTAATTTTTTTTTTTTTAAAGAACGGCTACATACAATGTTAGAGTCCTGACTTGCAGTTCTCACCTGGAAGCACAAAGTTGTTTTATTATTTTGGCAAAAGTCACATTCAGACTTCCAGTGCCAAAGCATCTCTAGAACTATTTCACACAATGATAATATTGATGCATGAAAACGCATCCCTAGGAAGCTCTATCGCAGGAGAATTTCAGTGCAGAAAATATTGAGCAAGTGGCACAGACAGTTGCTTCAAATATTATTTATTTAGCCTTTGAATCAGTGCCTTTTGGTTTCTTGTATCAAGGAGGGCTGCTGGTGTCACATAGTTACGTATTCGTAGAGAGAGGAAATCTAGATGGCTAATGGTCTTCTTTGTGCTTAAAATATAAACTGTTGTCACTTGCTGACTTTTGCTGAGTACCAGTGCAGTGATAGAAGATGAAGGTGCTTATAGATGGGCTGAAATAGAATAAAGTCCTTTGGCAGTTCTCCCGACTCCCCTAAGTAAACAGGTCTTTTGTAAATAAGATACCATGAAAAGCACCTTAGACGATGAATTTCAAAGGCTTGAAATGTAAAAGTTCCTAGAGCTGCACTGTTTGTTTTCTTGTGCTTGTTTCCATTTAATTTTTGAAGCATTTCAAAGCAATTCTGCAGCTGTCTGCCTTGAAAATCTTCTCTTTTCAGCCAGTCCCATGCCCCACTGGGAGCGTGTATCAAAACTACCCACACCAGCCAGCACTGGAATGCCAAGACAACACTTGCTCTTTGTACAAATTTAGGGCTGACATTCAAGCAAAACACATTATGAATTCTTTGTGGAGGCATTTTCATCTTGCATCCATAGCTGAAAAGTACATTAATTAATAATATTCACTATTGTGTACAGAAAGGTGGGGTAAGAACAAAGCAGGGGCTGTTTTGTGGCCTCCTTTCCTTGCATGGAGCAGATTTTCCCTTACCCCGGAATTCTGAAGTTAAATTAAGAATGTGTGGGAGTCCCATGGGAGTAAATAAAAATAGAAATACTGGAATGTACAGAAATACTCCTTGTCCTCTAAGGGGCAGCAAATGCATTTGCCATTGTTCCTGCAACCCATGCCCCATGAAGATTTTGGATAATTGCAACTCAATCAAAAACAGCTTGAATTTTGTGCTTTTAAGAAAATTTGGTAGGGTAGAATATTCTAAACAACACCATTGTTATGCACAGCCTAGATCTCATTGTACTGAAGAACTTAAAAGGGTAACAGGAAGAAACTGCAGTGCAGACATTTTAAAAAGCATGCAAGACTGTAAAATTATTTCCTTTCTAATCTTTATAGAATATTTATCTAAACATTTGTAAAGCATAAAAGCAAGTTTGTTAAAAGGATCAAATCTTTCTTGTGCCTCCTAGGTATCAGCCTGTATTAAACTTCAGTATGTACTGAGTGCTGTTTTGTTTCTTTTACGCAGCTGTTTATGCTTTTGTAATTCTTTTGTTTGTGATTTCTTTCTTTCTCTACTAAAGTTTGGATTGTGAAACAAGAATTTTTCTGCCCTGGTTTAACATTATGCATTAACATACTAAACTTAAGCTACATTTGTGACACATGCCACAAGCCAAAATACTTTAAGTGACAGTAAATAATAGACCGAGACCAGACTTAGCGAGAGATTAAATCAGTTTTTCTGTTACCTTTTTGCTTCGGTTTTGTATGCAGTCTTGTAATGTCCTCCAGTTGCCCGTACAAAGCCTTAGCTCCCGTATTTCTTCCCCAATATATCCATGTTTGGGTGCAAGGAATATGGAAGGCGGGCAGAGACAAGGCATGAGGAGCCCTGGGCTGAAGTTCTTCTCAGGTTGAGCAGAACTGGGGTTGTTTAGGATCAGCTTTTATGAGACGGTGGTTCCAAACCCACCCCAGAGTGAAGCACTCACTGTAACGGGGATTGGCATAAAAAGGGTTGTGATAAACACGCACAGGCAAAAAGTCGAGGAAGCACAGTTTTAAACAATGACATGGATGGATAGATTTAACCGAATATCCAGGCATCTTTTTTTGTTTTTGCACTTGAACTCTATTCACATTTCTTATGTGAGCTTTAGTGGATACTACAGCACCATGAATATTTTGAAAAGCAGCTAAATCAATGCTAGTCTGACTAGTTTATGGTGTGATTTAAGTAAATACTTACTGTGTTTTTTACTTCCGAGTGTTAGTTTTCAGGGAGTGGTATTGCCCGTGATATCCTGTTTTGTAAAACCTGCTATGCAAGCAATCTGCTTGTAAAAAAAATTTTTTATATAGTTTATGCTGGTTGTAACTATAATTTTGTTTTAATCTTTTGCTTTATATGTGCTTTATGTATTCATTAAACTGTTTACATCACAAAACCGGTGTACTAATGATTTAATTTGTTTTAAATACTTTAATCCATTAACAGAAGTTGCAACAAACTACTTCATCGTATCATTAAAAGAGGCTGTATGGCCTTCTACAAAATTCTGTTAAAACAGTGTGGTGGACAGAAGTGAAGAGGGCTTGCTTTCTGTAAGGAAATGATGAGGTTGTAAAGAAATAGAGCTGCTAAATCTGCTGTTCTCAGTTTATGGTAATGGAAATTGAATCTGGCCTCTCTTTTTCCTAGGAGGTAGTAATGAATGATGAATGACCTAAAAATTAATTTGTGTGTAGGAACTTCCAGTTTGACTAAAGCTCATTTCACTTGTCTGCTTGCCAAGCCTCGGAGCGCTTTAGATTTGTCTGTTTAAAAAAAAATAATCTGTACAAAACAAGCAAGTATCAACAGGTGAGTACCACGCAGCACAGGGTAAAGGCAAAGCTTAGGAGCCAACAGCTCATAGAATTGATTTCGACATGTTCATTTAACACTTGCATGACAATATACGTTAGACATGCTTAACAATTAACAAACACATTATTTAATGTGCTGGAACTAACCATCTCTAGCATTTTTAAGGAAGTCACTGCTTGAAGCAATTATTATAAACCAGAAGAGGAATATGGAAGTCAGACCAGGTTAAATGCTCTGTAAGTGATGTTTAGAAGAGCAGGCACTAACTTTTGGTGAAGTATTAGTGATGCTTTTTGCTCAGCCCAATGGCAGGTTTATTCAGAAATGGCACAAAGTAGTTAGAGCTGGACGATTTGTGTTAGAAGTTGAAGGGAAAATTATGACTGGGTGTACAGGAAAAACATACATACTTCATTGCAATTATTATCCTTTAAATGGTCTTTTTTTTTTTCTTCTTAAATTCAAAATGTTCAGGCTAAAATAATAATTAATCAACTGATTTCCCCTTTTCAATTAAGTCAGTTTTTACTAGACTATTCTACAGTATGATAATAATAATAATCTCTCTGAGGGAGCTGGCTGTGTGCTCTGAAGATGAGATTCTTTCGAGTGCTCAGTGAAGTCGGGGGTTTGCCAGTCGGCTTTGCCAGGGCCCGGGTGTAAGGGGCGGCGCAGAGCTGTGCTTTTGGGGTCTTTTGGTGGGAACTGGCCTTGGCTGCTCTGCAGCAATTCCCCTCTTGTGCAGCTGCACGGTCCAGGGCCCAGTTGACGGCAAGGTCTGGATTTTACTGTGATATACTCAAGGGGTGGTTTTGTTTAAACAAGTGGGAGGGGCAGGCAGGAACCCCAAAACTTACATACAGAAGGTCAAACAGATGTATTCACAATTTAGCATGAGGATTTTCTCTAAAATTACATTTCTGTCATTGTGTTTACTTGTCTACAGATGAACCAAATATATAAATGAGAAATTGCTTTATATTAAAATCTGTTACATTTATGGTTTGGGGTTTTTTTTTTTCAATCACATATATTAATTCCTTGCTAGTGAAGAACTACATTATCCTTAGCACTTTCCATCCTAGAATGCCAAAAATAATTACTTTGTTTTTCAGTTGTTTTGAGGTTGCACAATGGTAAACACTGACCAGTAGAAAACTGAGACAAAAGTTAAGAGGTTTTTTCCTTGACGTTATTTTGTACCTCCATCATCGCATACAGTTAATGACAGTTGCTGGTTTTGATTTTGCGTACTGATGCAAAATGCCTCACCTTATTGCAGAAATGGTCTCCAGTTTGTTAGACATGATCAGTTACACGTTTCACTCAAAAGTTACTTGGTTTAATTTCTGAGCTACATAAAAAATCCTCCACTGCCAGTTTCACATGCTTTAACTGAATTTGTTACAAGGCCATTTTAAAAATGCTTGTAAAATACACTGAATAACTGCTACAGACCCAAGATGTGCCTTAGTTCTGTTCCACCTTTTGCTTACAAATCATCTACTTTTTTATTTCTGATAGACCATACAATTAACATGCCTTGAAATCTGCACAAGCCGCAGATTTTGAGTGGTCCATCTCTTCCCTCCCCCTCCTTTCCAATTTTATACTGACTGCTGCATTGGAAATTTTATCTCCAAGTGATAGTATTAAATATCAAAGAATTAAGCTATTAACCATACCATGTCTAAATATTTCACAAGTAAACTCCCCTTACTATTATACTCTCCCCATCAGTTATGCTGATGTAGGCAGTAGTACTTTTAACAAGCTATGCAAAGAGTCTAGCTTGTCTTTTCTTACATGTTAAAGGCAGAAAAGAAAATTGGGCCAGTTGCTTCAAAGATGAGAACTGATAAAATTGTGGGTGGGTGGGTGAGCGTGTGCAACTCGAGCGATGAAAAGTGTATTTCAAGAAATTAAGGTTGCAGGAATATTTTTCTCCTCTTTATTTCTGGTCAGCAGCTGTAAAGTGATACTGTATACCTGGCATTTATTTGTTTTCCAAATAATTTTCATCTTATTTATTGTATGAGCTTCTTGACTATATGAAAATACTAAGCAATGGGCTTTTTAAAAATGTTTACAAATTTTTGCTTTCTTACTAATAGTTGTACCCACATTCTTTTGCTGTAGCAGCACCAACAAATTCATCTCCATGAAATACATAGTCTAGCAGTAGAAATATATCATTTTGAACACTAGTCTACGATGCCTTTCTTTTCTTGGCCATATACATTTAAATCCTTAAGGCAGCAAAGTTGTTTGGTAGTGGAAAGTACCCTGGAAACTACTCTGAGAATACAAACTAGCCAAAATCTCTTTTTTCCTGGAGTGATCATCCTCAATAAAAAGAAATGAGTAACCTCAAAACCCAAAGCCTTACACTGGGTTTCCACAGTGGACCATTTCAGCAAGGTTTAATCTATGCCATTGCTGCCAGCTTGATAAAACAGCACAGACAACAATACTGAATACGCACCAGAGGCTATGTCCAAGCAGATAAACCTCCATCATGAAGGATATTTGAGTAAAATGACTAATGCTAGGCAGAAAAATACTTCAGAAAAGCAAAAGTAAATTAAAAGCATGGGGCTTACCCCTGAAACCCTTTAGAAGTGTCACAACAGTGGAATAAATCAGACATAGAGAAAATCCTAGAAGGTATGCTGGCACCATATTTGGGACCCATCATAAAATAGAACGACTATCCTGAACAACTGTCCTGATTCTTCTTTTTTTCTCCAGTAATTCTTTCCTCTCACCTTCTTATTTTGTGAATTAAGGCCCTAAGAAGGAAGAGGCTCTTGGAGAAATGTGGTTCTGGATTATCGATTAGCACTTACCTCTGTTGATGGTCAGTGTTCTCCATTGTTTCCTTCTTCACACTGTCTTCTCATCTTCCTTGGGTTTCTTCCTTTTCAGTCACCTCTAGTCTTTCCTCCCGTGTTTTCCATTCTCATCTTCCTGCTAAGAATTCTTCCTCATTCTGTTCAGCACCTGTTTCTAGACAAAGATTATATTAATGATCTCAGCAGAGTACTGGAAGGCAGAATCTCCTGGACTCCACATCTCTCTTCCTACCAATTCTCCTCTGTCATTTTCAGCAAGTAATTTAATTTCTGTCTTAATTTCCACATTACCAAAAATTAACAGTACCGTTACAAGGATATATGGTTCATCCTTTCTAAAGCAATTAGAAAAGCTTGCCGAATTAGCTAATTATAATTTTACCATCAGACCAGCATGTGGGAAAGGCATCAGCATTTCCATTGCTTTTTTGTAGCAGCTCAGTCGGCTGTGAACAGCCTGGAACAAACACGCACCGTCGCAAACAGCAGATTGGTACCTGGGCTGTACGTGAACGAAAAGGAAAGCAATGACACCAGCGTCACACAGAGCTGGTTTAGCAGTGCATGTTTACAATAGGTAAATTACTGCTAAAATAAGCACGGAGAAATAGATCCTCCTGTTACACTATATATTCTGCCTCTGCGTGATGAGACACAGGGCAGCGGCACTGAAAAGCTCTGACATGGGGTCAGCTACACCCAGGAACACAAAGCCCCATGTGAAAAAGCTGGTTTTAAAAAAAAATAATAGTGTATATAGTCACTGAAAGGATGCATCTGAATTCCTGTTTGGAATACTGTTTTGAAACTACAATCTCGACACTAACTACGGAGATCCAAACCTGGGGAGGAATTGCCTTATACTTAAGAGTTGGGATTTAGAATCTGTTTCAAGGATTGACACAAAATTAGCCTGAGTGGCTTACACAGCACCTGTTGTGCATTCATCTTTTCACAAACCAACACAAACAGGATTCCTCAGTGTTTAAAGGCAAATTTTAGTCTACAACTACAGCTGCAAATTTTTTAGTGGGGGTTAAGCAACTGCATCCTGTAAGTTGTGGAAAAGTTTGTCTGAGGCAGTTTAAATGCCCTTTACATATCTATATGAAGTGTGTAGATTTTGTATGATTTCTGTTAAATTCATGCACAGCAACTCATCAAGCATCTTATGAAGACAACCCATTAGAAATCATGAAATCCACTGAACCCATGAAAACATCCATTGTTTTTCATTCTCACTAATGTCAAAATACTTACTCAGTAAGTATAGCTACTTCCACATCTCATATATATTTAGATTTTTGCCATTACAGAAATTACATGTGATGTTGTTCAGATTTTCATTTCACATCCTAAAGTAGGCAGTAAAACTACATAACAATGCTACTGAAAGGCATTGGAAAAAGCCGTAAATTCAGTACTCCAAAAATACCGTAATGCCATTATTGCCACTAATGCATATCACCTACTGATTGGGAATTACAGCTTTAAGTTTATATTTATGTGTATATGCCATCTTTAGTTATAAGGAATCCTCTTTTGGAGGATGAGAGCACTCAGAGGGTATGATATGCATTTAAAAGTCTCTCTTTATAAGCTGCAAGAGCTAATGTACCATGTTTATACCAAGCAAAGTCAGGGGTGTATTTCATGCTATTGCGTAATACCACTACTAAATGCTGCTGCTGCTTAACCACATTTTTTTACACTTCTCCCTCAAATCTGAAAACAAAGTCAAGCAGGACATGCAGAATACAAAACTGCAATTGTGTTTATATTAAAATTAATTTAAAGCTCCTACCACATCTCAGGTCAGATGCACATATGATCACAAACCTGAATTATCAAATCCAGTGTCCAAATGTACAAACCAGAAGAGCCTGGTCCGTTTAGCAAAAACCACAGGATCCTGCTTCTCTTGATCTCCTGTAGAGTTACTGCACTGAGGGTAACACCCCTTAACCCTTATTAAGTGCCAGAGAAAACACCAAGTGGCTTGATTAAGCCTGCTGTCTCAGAACACTGAAAATACTCTACTGGAAATGTAATAATCTTGCACAAAACCTAAACCGGAATTACCAAATTACATATGGCTTCCTGTTACTGTATTAGAGAAATGGCACCTTCTTTTTTTTTTCAACAGCTCTTTCGAAGTATGATACAGGTTGTACCAGTAAATTTAATGTTTGATGTGAAAGTAGATGACTAATACAGAGAATCCAATGCCAACATATAGCTAGCATAAAAAAAATTAAAAACACCTCTAAGTTTTCTTTGCACTCCATTGAAACTTACTTACTCGCTTTTCCTCTTTTGCCATAGTGGCCAAAATACGTAAGGTAGGTTGCACAGTCAAATAATGCAACTTTCCCGTGCATCGTAAGAAATGTCTGGGAAGAAGTCCAATATTGAGTCCCTTCCCATTTCAAAATAACTGGATATTTTACATACATTTTAAAGTGTTCTTATTTACATTATTAATCCTGAAAGCTACTCCTTTCACAGTGAAGTTGCAAACTGCATCTGTGTCACACAATCTCCCAGATGCTGCTTAAGCTCCCAGTATTGGCAAACACTTTCTAGTAAGATTATTCAGATTAAGGGATCGCTCCTTTTTGGCTTTTCTGAATGTACAGCACAGTTGACTTAGAAGGGATCCTTTATTAGGGTCAAACAGAAAGTTAACTGGGAACAGTGAAAACCTGATTGTTCTCATCTGTACTATTTTTATTTTTTTGAAAGACTGCTCATGGCTACAAACTATTCAGTTACCTTAGGAGCTGTAAATTTTTTAAAATTTTAAGAGCACAAACAGAGGCACCTCTGTTTTCAAACTCACAAACAGCACCCAAGGGCTCTGAATTCAAAGTTATTCTTGGTGAGTACATTCCATAATACAGAGATGTGGAGGCCAAACTTGTTTTTTATTGGCAACACTTTTAAGGCTGAAATTTGTGACAACGTTGCAAGAGGTGTGGGGCAAGAGAGACTCCTAATGCAAAGAAACATGTATATGTTACCCATTCAGGAAACATGGTTGCTGTGTTGTACTCCTATTAGGCTTTAAGGTTAATGTTGTTGGGGTTTTCTTTTGGGTTTTTGGTTTTGGTTTTGGTTATTTCCCCATGTACTTAGAGCAGATATAAAGATAGCTGAGTGGCCTTCTAAAGGTATTAATGAAATGTGCAGTTATAAAATGCCACCTGAGTAGCCCATTCTAGAAGGATAAACCAGGTTTTTCTTTCTCCAAAACATTGCCTGAATTCATTCAAATTTAATTTGCAGTACTTATAGGTATCGGTTATTACTCTTCTGAGGGAAATTATTTTTGGAAATCATGAATCTGAGCAATCTCAGAAAAAAAATGGATTTCATCCTCCTGTTAAAAAACTGAAAGAACCAGCTACGGGTAGAAGAGTAACATTAAAGGAAAACATGTAATTAACTGCTACAAATTGAGAATAATATGGAAGTTTCTGACTGCAGATGAATGCTGATGATACTATGAAGGGAAAGCATATTATTTGTAACACTTGGAAAATCACATTATAAAACTCATACAGAACTGTTGTTAAAAATAGCTTCAGACTTGGTACTACCCAGTCAGCTTCAAAAGGGGTCCCAGTCAAAAACTGTGCTGACATTTGGCACCACAGACAGAAGAATGTATATACTACATGATAACCTTTTCAATAAGCCAAATTATTAGCTCCTGATAAGTAATCAGAACACTAAATTCCGGAAACTCAACCGCATCTGGACTGCAAAAACTTATTATGCCACCTTTTTGGGGATAATTGCCTGGTGGCAAGTCATAGCCCACTGCGGAGCTGCAGGTATATGCAATCAAATTTTATCTTGAAGTCTTCTGCTTCACCTACTGCAATAGTTTTGAAGATACATAGTGACAAAGTCGAAACTGCTGCGGAAGTGTAAGCAGGACTGACTCCCTGACACTACGGAAATTTCACAGACCCTATAAAATTCAGAAGTTCCTGGTTTTTAAAGAGTAAATCTCTGCGTATCATCAGCATGCAAAAAAATTGACACCAATAAAAAACATCTGAACTTTGCTGCATTGCTTCATTTTTTTTCCTAAGGAAATTAATCTTATAAACAATATATCTGAATTTCATTTCTCGTCAGAATCATGTAACTTAAAAGGACGCTCAAGAAGATGATACCTCTGACTCTCGTTTCAGATGATCCAACATAATATAAATCCATTTTGTTCATGTAAGATCACAAGATCTGACTCGACTCAAAACTTCCATGTAGTGGCTTTGAGCAGTAACAGCAGATGGTTTCGTGGGACCTTTGATTCCATTCTTAGAACAAGTAAATCTCTGCGCAGCCATTTTCAGCAATAGTAGCTGGAGGTAGCTGGGGTCATTCCACAAACTACTGATGTCACGAGATCTCACTTGAAATGCAAAAAGACTTTTGAAAGTCTGCACTAAATATACGAACTATCACCAAAGCACTGATGAGTCAGGAGTCCCTTTCCAAAAAAGAAGGCCAAGCTTTTTCCCTGGCAAGCTGATCAACGTTGTTCTGTATGTGACGAACGCAAAGCCTATTTTAAATAACTGTTCACGCTGTTCTGCAGTCAAATGTTCATTGGATTTGGGCTACAAAGGAAGTACTTATGTGAGCTACTGTCTCACTGTGGCTTTCCATTTCATCTTTAGAAACCGATGAAAATTTTTAGTATCCACACGAAGCTTATAACATCACTGTATTCTCAGGGAATTCATTACGTGAAGAGAACCGTTGCAGCTCTGTTATTTTCATTCTCTGCTACCCTCTCTGTTCCCCACGGCACATACTTCTGACCTGCTGTGTCAAACACAAATCCTTGTGCCTCTATATTTGCAAGGGTGGGCAGATGTCTGTAAGTGGGTCAGTCACATGTAACAGTTCCTTTTTAAGCCTTGTCACGCTGCATCCAGACAGCAGTGACTACACCGAATTTTTGATGCTATTTTGACTGCAACAGACACATTGTGTTCTAAGTACCAGTCAAGGTGTTCACTCATCACAATGTGTTATTTTCGTTATTTATTTTACATTTGCTTACTGGACTTCTGTCTTGCTCAGGAATAGGAAAAAGTACCATCGCTCTCATTTGATTCCCTCATTCTAAACACTGCCCTTGCAGTTCATGGGCTTTGTGTAGTCTTTGGGAACTCAGAAATGACCCATTCCAAAAAAAATGTCTCAACATAATTTTAAATTTTCTCCATTTCTAAAATTATCTCTGGTTTCTAAAATTACATTCTACAATCCTACTTATGAAAGAAGGAAAATTACAAGGTTTCTGTTACCAGAACTTTCCAGTAAGAGATTTAATTCCATGCTGGGCTATAACATGAAAAACACGTGTATATGCAGAACCTATGTCCACATACAAACTTTGTACTTGCAACTGTACTAAAAAAATCCTTCCTTCGCAGCACGGACAACCTCAGGTTGCAATCTCTGTAGCTTTCCAAGGCATTTTTCTCTTCGTTCCTGGTTGAAATGGCTCTTCATTCAGTCGCCGATGGTCTTTCCTTCCTAGCTGACCTGGCGGTAATGCCTGTTCTGCTTTCCAGGATATACACGCCAGGGCCAGCCACCACGTAGGGTCCTACCCCCAGAGATCTCAGCATGGCCGGCCTGGTGACGACAACCCCGTAGTCCACTTCTTCAAGAACATTGTAAGTCTCCTCTCTTCTCTTTAGGCACTAACTAAACTATTTTCTTTAGGATCCATCAGTAACCAAATACCCCCCCATCATTAGCCATTACTTTGAGCCTCATGAACTGTACCGCGTCTTTGAGCTTATCATGCCATTCAATTACTAAAAGAATTTTTACCTAGAAACACAAACAATACTGAAATGCTACCAAAAAATGTTCATGAACCCTCCATTAGAACAGTCAAATTCCACAACAGGAGACAGGAGGACCAAACCTGTACATGGTAAAGCTGTGTAATCGTCCTGTCTTTAGCATTGGCTGTATTAAGGAATGCTTTCTGTTTAAGAAGAGACAAAAATCCAGCATGTTCTAGGCAAAGCTTAAGAGAGCAGAGGAGCTTCTCAGTGCAATTAGTTAGATAGCACCTAATCCTACTAACTCATAGATAATATGCAAAAGGCTTTACGATTTCCTACATTTACTCTTGCCTTGGTTTTACAACTTTTTTGTGTTGGTTTGTAGGTCTCACCTCGTACACCTCCCCCAATGCAAGCAAAGGTAAGTGTTTTCAGGGACTCAAGTAATGTCCAAGATACCTTGTGGGCTAATTTATAGCAATTAAACTGCTAACCTGATTAATTTTCTTTAATAGCACTAAGTAAAAACCTGGAGTTATGATTGGGGATATTTGAAGCAATGAACCAAGACAGAAAAGCCACGCTTCTCTTCCTCATGCACTTCCTAACTTGCTGCACAAACAACTAAAGCCACTAGCAGTGGTTTTTATACCCAATTTGTGCTGTGATTGCTTTAGGTAATAAACTAATAATAGGCAATGCTTTCAAATAAGTCTCTTTCACCAAGAAGTGTCCTTATATTTACTAACTCAGCTGGCTACTAAAGCACATAACACCGACAAACCACAGCTAGCGAAGGTGGTTCTTGTAATTATAAATAAAGAATTTTTGCCTTTTTTGTTTTACGTAATGACTGTACAGATTGTTGTTTTCATCTCCTGCCTTATTACCTGGCCAGTATTTAATTATTTTTTTACTGCATTTTCATCATCTTCTGTGTATGGTACACCCAGACGCTATGTTCCATAGTGACCATCACTTCATTGTTTCTATTTCTTGCATGTACAGGGAAGAGGATTATCCCTCACCAGATTTAGCTGGGTAGGTGACAAATGTTCTTTCAGTAACAGCCATTTTATTTACCAGGCCAAAGTCTATCGCGCTCCATCGCCTCAAACTATTGCAGCAACGTGATAATTTTGTCTCAATTTTGCTGTTTTGCTTTTCCTCTTCTACTTTCCTCCCTCCTCCTACAGCACTTTAAGACAGTAATTTTGTTGCTTGCTCTTATCCAGCAACCTGACAGTTTTGCAGCGATAATTTCTTTTGCTTTAGCAGGAAGGGAGCAAAACCCACCGCATGGCAAAGCTCTCTTCCCGTAAAGACTCCTGGAGGAATCAGCTGCTGTTATTTTCTTTCCCTGGGAAAGAGAAAAATGGGAGGGAGGGCTGGGACGAGATGGGCGCTTATTCCACAGTTCCAATTGCTCTTATAAAGTCTGCAAAACTAACACTGTCACTAATTCAAGCATTTTGTCCCACCTTCCCCTGCAACCCCTTTCGGTAAGACAGGATCTGCCTAAAGTTAGACAAGTTCTTCCCACAGTAATCCTGCAACTGATTAAACTCTACTTCTCTACCACAGGATCGATTTTATATGAGATAGGCATGTAAATTACTCGTATTTTCAAATAGAAAATACTAAAGCCTTCGAGCCACTAAGCATTTCTTTCACTGACAGAAGAACACAAATTAATTGACATGTCTGACATCTTAGAACTCACGAAATTGAAGCATTTTAAGTTTTGTCATGCAGGTTAACCTTCTGAGTGTCCATTTTTTCACTATTGTCTTTTACAGTTTGGTGCTTCCCTCAGAGTTGAGTATATTCAGATAATTTCCTCATATTTTCCTTCATCCTTGTTTATTAAGTAAATGATTATTTCACTCCCAACACTTCTAAATTTCTCCTTTGAGTATTACATTTCAGTGATCACAAACAAAGATTACAATGTGCATATGATAATCTGGATGCAATAATTTGCAATATATATGAAAATTTTTTTTTTGCAGGGTGGTGAAGGACACAAACCAGGATACGGAGGAAGCGGAAAATTCTATGAGCATAAATCTGCTCACAAGGGACATAAGGGATCCTATCATGAGGGCCAGGGCACTATCTTTAAACTGGTAAAGTACAATCAAACTTACTCTACATACAAAAAAAAAAAAAAAAAAAAAAAAAAAGTTGGTGGAAAAAAACGAAGCCAAACCTTCCATGTTTGAAACAACTACATTTCCTTAAAGTTTCTGAAGGAACTAGATTTACACAGATCAAACAGAGCTTATCTCATGACCTAGTAACCACTTACATGGTAGGACACACAAGGTAAAAACATGCAGCCAGTTACCATCAGGAGACAAGGTAAGTCCACTGAGTGTCACGAAGACCCGCACCAGGAGCCGTGTCGCTACCAAACTCCCAAATGACCTGGAACACAGTAGATGAATGAGGTGACACAACTTGCTGCTGCTGCTAAACTATCTAAAACAGCGAAAACAAAAGCAGAGTGAGAAGCTGCAGAGTGGTGGCGCAGGGCCCTGCTGGGCACACACATGTGGTTGAGAGAACAACTGGAGCAGTTTCCGTTTGTTCCCACCCCAGGCGGGAGAACTCCCCAGAACATGTCAGTACAGTGAGCTGTGAACAGTCAGGAAAATCAGAAAACTGTCATATGAAAAATAAACATTTGGTCAGATTGTCTGTAACCTGGTTCAGTTTGAGTCCATTTGGAGTCACGGCAAAGCCCCACTGATGCAGCTAATAAATGAAAACAGAACAGGAACAAAAAGTCAGTCGTGAGGACTTTTCACATTCTACGTGAGGAAAAAGATGGGTGAAACCCACATCATACCCACTGGCAGCCACTTCAGCTAAGCCTGTATTTTTATAAAAGGTAGAAAAGCATTCACTCATAACAAATCACATAATACAGCTATTTGCACATGAAGAATGCAGTCAGTAATGATCTTTAACTTCGGGACAGAATGCTTGAGCTTGCCCTTAGCAGAGCTGATCATCTCAGACTCTTACTGCTCTCCCCTGCAACAGGAGACAGATCAGCACCTTCATCTGTAGCAAAAATACATTTTTGTCTCTTACATGGTTTAGGGTATGTACTGTTCACTGTGGAGCTGCTTTCCTAACACATGCAGCATCAAATCACAGCTTGAAAACTTGAAGGAGGTAGTAAGAATTCCTAGGTTGCAATTTAAGAAAAGGAAGGAGCTCTTCAGAGGCCTGGGTAAAAATCAAACGTTTACCTCTTAAGCCTAATTTTCACACCATCCACCTGTAGCTTTTTAGTGGCATTCACACACATCTACAATACCGTTGCTATATATTGACATTATTTGTGAAGCTTTCTTTGAACATCTTAAAAAAGCCAATAATAATCTCTATCAAAATTTAAAATTATTTTTTTCATGTAACCATCACAGCTATTTTTGCTTGGATTTATATATATAGGATGATATACATGCACCAGTTCTACATTTTGCTAGCCTTTTCCAAGCCATTGCAACTTTTGGAAATTCTATCAAGAAGTTTTATTCATGCCTTTTTGATTTAGACACGCTGGTTATAGCAGGAGGCATTAATAACTATTCCTTTACATAGTTTTCCAGCTTTTTACAATAAAAGGGTTATCTATTCTTTTGGACATTTAGGATAACTCTGGAAGAAAAAAAGCCAGATACCTAATAGATTACACTAAATTCTCCTTGAAACAGTTCAGTCAAACTAAGGAGGGAGCACTGAAAGATGAGAAGAATATAAATAAAGGTAAAAAAAAAATCCCAAAGTATGCACATGCTTAATTTTTTAAAAAACAGTTCAGTCATTGACTGATTACAGTAACAATTACCGCACTATCTCACATTGGTGGACATAAGTGTATTATTCAAGATTTGTCTAGAAAGTTACTAAAACCACAGGAAAAGAAACCCAGCTAGCCTAACTGTAAGTTCCAAAAATGAAATGCCAAAATTTCACCTTGGATCATCTTTTCCCATGTTTGCATCTGAACTTTCCATACAAGACTCATGTCAATACAACCACACATAACAATTTACCCTAATAATTATTACAGAGTAAAAGCTTTACATTTCCTTCTTTAAGATGTGAGACTATTACAACTCTTATGCAAGGTTTGGAGCTTTTAGTTTTAGTGTGTGTTTGTTTTAATGCATACACCCAGTTCAGGAGTAGCCGTAAAAATGAAACTGTCCACAGTGTCTGAGCAAATTAATTGCTTTCATTAGGAAGGCCTGCACGAGAACATGAACCTACAAATAATTCATGAGAGGCTGTCTAGCCCAGTATGAGAGACTGAATGAGAGTACATTAATCCTGTGTGAAAATATACAAAAAGCAATCATCACTTCAAAGTGAAAATTCCAGTAACATCTAGTGATATACTAAAGGGCATTGCAAGCCATTTTCATTACACAGTATTTAAAATTTTGTTATACTACAGACTGATGGTTTTCAATTTATAGTCCCAAATATATACTACCTTTTAATTAACTTAACTCTGTTCTTCTCTGCACAGGGAGGCTCTGGGTCCCGACCTGGATCACGGTCTGGTTCACCAGTTGCTAGGCGCTGAAGCTCTAAGATGCCACCCAAGGATCATGTACTCTGCTTCGTAATATAACTGCCTTAAAATTAGTAACAACTGCAACAATTACCTAGATAGATGCGATTCATTACTTAATGCCAATTAGGTTCTGCATGCAGTAGGTTATACAAACTTCTATTGGCAATCCCTGACCAACAGTTGAATGAAAGGAACACAAAAAGTAGCTTTACTAGAAGTTTTCCTTACTTTATGTGAAGTAACAAGACCTCTGACTTTACTCATTCTTCTTCAGGTTGCCCTAACTGTATGCTGGACTTCATTACTTCCCCCAAGCACCTAACTTGAGCTCAAGTCTTCTGGTTTTGTTTTAGTGAATATCACAATTACAAATAAAGAGCTACTGTCTTGGATACTGAGCACTGCTGTTAATGAATTCCTGAGATACTGCTGTTAAAAAGAAAAAAAAAATCCATCATGTGCAGAAGTTGTAAGGACTGTTTATCCAAATACTTTTTTTGATTTGGTTTTGTTTTGTTTTAATCTTCCTTCTCTCACTCACAGAGTAATTTATTTTCATAACAGGAATAGGCAGTCATGGAAAGGTTTACCAAACATTGGGAGTTCAAGGTATGTGAAGTGTGGGAGGGGGCAGATGTTGTAGAATCAATACGGTGCGGAGCAATAGTAATAAGGAAATTCGTTCCATATCATGAATTGCTCATTGCATCCAAACCATTAGAATTAAGAGTAGATGAGGGAGAGAAAGAGGATTTCAAATTTGAGTTAGGCTAATGTTAAGAAACAAGGGATATTCCCAGGGAAGAAACATCTACAATTGCACGAGTGACCACTGGACGTCACCGGTGCTTCACACAAACTGCTGCAACAGCATTAACTTTGCAGTATGATAAATAAGTAAATAAATACGTTAAAAAGTCTAATTTCTGAAAGAGAGCCCTTCAGTACTGGTATCTCAGATAGTCCTGCACATCTCGCGTTCGAATTTCAAATCTTTCTCTTGGTACTGCAGCAGTGTCATATTTGACCGGTTCGTGTTTTGCCCAGGGAACCTCTGGATGCCTGTTGAGGGCAGTGCACCAAAGCAAACTCATAGTAAACTACTGTGAACATTTAACTGTTGTACTGTAGTTGCCTTATAGAAATAAATTATAGCCGTTAGATTTAGATATTAATTGTTCACAATTTACTAAAATTAATGTGTGGCAATGGTATTTCCGACCACACTTAGGAAAAGAAAAGGCTCTTCTGAATTGCACTGTTTTGTTACTTAAACTTACCAGTTCTTCAAGCTATCGTCTAAGTGTCTGATTAATTTTTTTTTAGTTTTAGCCTATGCATTGCAGACTACAGTTAATGCTTCCCGGGTTGAAACTGCATTCTTAATAAGTGCCCAGTAAAAGTTACCTATAAATATCTATGATAATTGCATTTCACATTTAGATCTATTGTAGGGTTTAAATCAGTGTCCATTAATATAAATCAATGGAAGATGAGAGGATAGAAAATACATAGAGACTAAAGAAAACAAAACCACCAAAGTCATTAAGTATACACACACGTATTACATCTTTTATTACCTAAGTAAGTTGGTTGCTATGTGAATTTTTCTATTGTAGCTTCATTCAGATGTATACTCTGCAACATAATAGTTAATTTGGATACGTATTGTTCTTATAGGAACACAGCTTTTAAAAAATCTTCATTATTGAAATAAAGTAATCAACTTGAAATGAAACTTGACCGGTTTTGTCTTTTACAACAGAGAAGATCATATAGACATGAAGTTCTCTGCTTCCCCTCCCCCAATTTATGGATAATGTTCAAACACTACAAAAATGGCACTTTGAGACCTAGGATCCAGTTGCCTTCACACAGGTTTCTGGTGACACTGCTGGGACTCTGCATGGCCCACAAGGCTGACACCACCACACAGCACTCACGGGAGGCCACTGCCCTTGTGGAGTGGCAGCTAAAGGCCAGGGCGATACTGCAAGGCATAAAATGCCCACGCACAGGCAATGAAATCCCACCCTTTATATCTTCTTTGAACAGGATATGTGAAAATCAAGCTGGTTTGTGAAGCAGGATTCAAAAAAGGGACAGAATATTTAAGGTTAAAAAAAAAGATTTGAGAAATATATCTTTCAAAACACTGCACTGTAGAACTACAGAACTTAGCCAAAGCTTCTTCCTTGCCTTCATCACTCTGTTTTCTCCTCGATCATCTTTTCCAGAGGCTAGAAGTGGCTTTTTTCGATTTACTTTCTATAGAAGAAAATGTACAGTACTTTAAAGCATTATTTCACCAACACAAGTCTCTTGAAAGATATTAACACTTTGACTGAAATTTATTCTTTTAATTACTTGCCAGTAGTTTTGCTGAAAAACAGCAAGCAGTTTACATGGCTATTTAATTTATAAGCAAAGCATTTTTCCCCGGAACAAGATCACACAACCCATTTGTGTGGCATTTCTTGTACTGAATGAATGGACATAAACTGAAAGAAATACTTGAGCAGATACAAGTCAAAAAGCCTGAGGTGCATGTAAGCCTACTGCTGTACCAACCCAGAAAGAACAGGGGTGCTCTGAAGTACTATTCACTTACTCACTAGACAACGTGACCCTTCAATAACGCTTTAGAACAGGAGTTCTTTCCATCCCCTCCCTCCCAAAAATGATGCATCTACTTTGAGATTGCTTTTGAAAATATCAACATATTGGTGGCAGTGTCTGCATTTGTAATGAACAGCAATGGCTGTGCCATTCTGAAAACTTGTGACTCCACCTTGTCCAGGTACCCAGGCTAGGAAAACCTCTGTGTCAGGATACTCAAGAGTCAATTCTTGAAGTTTGTGGAGAAGGAGGATGCAGGGAAGCAAACTGAATACAATGCTACTAAGAAAAAAAGTTTTTTAGAAGTCTGTGTACCATAACTGATAGGATTCCAAGTGCTGGAGGACTAGCAACCTGAATTCAGGAAAAATGTCAGCTCCCTCCATAACTCAGGCTGCTTATTCAAAATTTCCAACACTGGAACACACACTCATTGCCTCTAATCAAGACACAACGCTTTGAGAAGCAACTATTTGAAAACTGTCGCTTTTTAATTTTTTTTTTTAACTCATGAGATCTGCTTTTAGCACATGCTCACCGAGTACTGACAACTAGCAGTTTTTTACTTGGGGCAAAACCATCGTAGCTAGAGCACACTGAATGGTTTCGAGCACTCAGGAATCAGGCTCCCGTTCCGAAGGATGGATTTGCATCTGGACGTGCACAGCTCTAAATCACCTTCTGTCAAACAGGGTTCGGCACCCTCTAGAAAGCGCTGGCTCCTCCGCAGCAAATCAGCTCTGACAAAACTGTGCCGTGCGTTTTCAGGGTACGCTCTGAAAGACCGGGGGAAAGGGTTTGTATGTGGCACACGCAGCACAGCACATCTCACTCTATTTTTAAAGATAAACAGGGCGCTATGCTGGGAGACAGTGTGCCTTCAGACAACTGTAAAACATAACATCTGCCTGAAACAGCCGAAACACGGACAGGCTGGCTGGAAGGAAAGGTGCTGCCGGAACAACGGCACATACCCCCTTTACATACAGTATCGAGACATGCTTCCGGTAAATGGAAGTTTTTTTAGGATTTCCTAGAATCCAGAACCAAATGCTTTAAAAAAATACACGAAACAGAATTTGGAAAAAAAGTAGTATTATTTAACATGTTTTTGAATTAAATATTCCACATAACAAAAGTGTTATTTCCATGTCACCGACTATATTACTTATATACATATGCCAAAGAGTTAACAAAAGAAGAGATGCCCTATCAAAACCAACAGTGATTTCTTGCTTCAGCAATCTGAAATAACTAGTCTGTATCATAGACAAAGTATAGACAATATTTACAGAAAGGGCTTTTTGGATCTAAGAACAATTATCTTTCAGAAGGTAAATTAAAATCCAGCTCTGTATTATAGTACAACAAATCCACCACTGATCCAGAAGTACTTGCGGCAAACCGAAAAGATGAACTTCCTGCAACTGGCATTAGTATTTACAAAATATACTGATCAGCCACACAGAGGCTCATATAACTTTAAATATATATATATATACACATAGAAGCACACATATATATATCTATATATATGTAACATATAAATAAAATTGAAAAGAACAAGGTAAAAATAAAAAAAGAGAGCTTCTGTCTTTGGAATGTCTAAAAGATGACTATGTTTTAACTCCAGTGTTTCTTTGTTATGAACATACTCAACAAGTGGCACCTTTCGAAGTATTACTTAGTCAACTAGGTAGTTTTGCTGAAACAATGTCTTCAAAACAACAAATAAAAATAACACATCTCCAAAATTCACAAAACAAAATAAGGAGGAATTAACAGGTTTGAAATGATAAACGTTTACAGCACTGGGAAATATTGTATAACATAGGTGACCTCATACGTGCCTAACTTTCTCACTGCTAAACACAAACTGCATGTTTACCTCCCAGATTTCATATATGGCTGTGTCTTCCACAGATACAGAGACATGTACCTGCTGATGCAATACAGCAAACATTAAAAAAAAGGCTTTCACTGGAACCTCTTCTAGTTTGGATTTGTTTTAAATAATTATTGCTGAGTTTTAAACCTCAGGCTTTTAACGTAAAAACTAACAACTAACTGCCTCTGCTGTCGGAATGGAAACGAACATGCTCCCTCTCAAGAGTTTAACTCAAGAAAATCCACAAGTTTATGGCATTTTATTTTTTTTTCAACAAATTCTCAAAATGTACTAAAAAAAAAGCTTAAAACAGAAATACAGAGTTTTCCTATGCCTCGTGAAAAAAAACAACAAACCAAACCCAACATAATAAACCTATTTTATATTGCATGCATCTATTCTGTAACATTTTGTTTCCAACCTCAATTATTTCTTTAAACACATAAAAAAGAAAGTTGACTGACAATTTCACGTTTTTTCCACGTTATTTTTCATGACCTTGAAAAATGGGACTCATTCTATTCTGATACAATGTTCCAGTTTATTTTTCAAATAGATGTACCAGCCATGAATTAGAAGATGAAACTGTCTATAGTATTACCTGAGTTCACTGATTCACAGACAACTTAGCCTGGACTAAATGATGTTTTCCCAATATTCTTCCATAAGTTTTAAAAAAAGAATGATTCTTTTAGGTAATTTTTGTAAATAATTAAGAAAACAATAATATATTATTCTATTGTTAATAGTTTCAATGCTTGAAGCTGTAACTGTAAAATTCGTCTTTTTCTGAAAACTTGTTCTGAGAATTCAAGGTCCAGAAACATTTTTAGTGTTCAAATGTTAAGGTGTCATCGAAAAACATTGCCTATACTTTGCCATTCATTTGAAGATTCTTGAACTACTTCTTCTAAATTCAGAGCACGACTAATATCTTCTCCTTCATGTTCTTGGTGACTAGCAGGCTCTTGTACAGGACCTACCAAAGTACAAGAGAAAAGGACAAGTGAGTATGATTTGACGTGCACTGTAAGAAAAATGCAAATACAGGACTTGGGAATACAGGAGTCATGTCAGGACAGGTATCACACAAATGCTTCAGATACTCTAAATTCATCACACGCTCTGAAAAAATTGTACAAAAATACCCAATATAAGCAATTTTTTCCTTTAGGAGTTTTTGAAAAACTTTGTCTTTTTTGTGCTCCAGGGCTCCACATAAAAAACAAGGAACCATAAGCAGGAGCCAATACCTCTGTTTGGACCTGCATTTTTGGGTTGCGCGTGCGACTCCTAGCTCATCAACTCTGTTCTTGGGCTATTAGTGCCTAATTCCTTGGTAACTTTAGGGAAGTGTTTCGTGCTTTCCTAGTAAAGCATATGGCTTTCTGCACTCACCATTACTATCTCTACACTACATACCAGTGTAACCGTGAGCCCGCTTCATATGCAGTTTCATATTGCTTTTCTGTGTAAATCCCATTGCACAGTAATCACATTTATAAGGCCTCTCTCCTGTGTGCTTTTTCATGTGGACTTGAAGCGCACTCTTCTGATTAAAAGCCTTTTCACACAGCGTACACTGAAATGGTCGTTCCCCTTAAAAGAGAAAAATATATTTAATAGTTTTTTATTTCAATAAAAATACAGTTGAAAAAATTCAGTAAAAATCATCAACATAACTCTGGAATTGGTAAAAATCATCAAGATAACCTAGGAATTAAGTACACATGACCTTTTGCCTTGAGACTTTCTCCAAACAGTGCTACAGCTCCATATCATCAGCAAAACATTCCAAATTAAATGTCAGAATATTTACATAAGTCCTAAACTACTGATATTATCTGTCCTATCCTATTTATCATTACCTAAGTAAACTGATTAACAGAAGTGCAAAAACTCAAGTTTACCAGCTTGACGATTTTGTACTCAAGGGAACCATCACTTTGTACATCATTTAAAATAATGTAGATATAGCAATATTCTAGAAGTAACAAAGATTATGTCTATAAGAAACTAGAAAGTCAAATGTGTTAAAACCAAAAAAAAGTCCTGGTAATTCTACAGGGGACCTGTGGTCTCCTATGCCAGTAGCTACTAGTGGTTCCCATATCTTACCAAGGCAGGTATATTTTTTGAAATCTGCCAGAAAACCACTAATTTCTGAATATAAACTCAAGAAGATATTAATTACAAAAATATTTTAAATTTTTAAAAGACCTACACTTTGCAAAATCAGACCTTTGCTTCCTCACTCAACACCACTATCTCTGACATCGACACAAGACACACTGCTGTATGTCATTAACGACTTCTAGAAGGCACTTTCTGAACTTGCAAATACACTTTGTTATTAGTTAGCACAATAAAGCACAAGGAGTAAAAAACAATTTTCCTTAAATGACCAATTTCTCTCTTCCTTTATTACCTATATGTTAGTGTCCCCATATGCACTGCAGCTTCCATGCTAAATCCAGCTTCTTAGACAATCAAGAAAAGGTCCTCTAAAGCACAGAAGTGTTCTTTCTATTATTGTTAAAATTTATTTCACTAATTTGACATGAAATCTAGATTTCCTCAGCTGCTTTTGACTCCAGGTTTTCTATTCTGTTAAGATGAACAGCCTTTTCAGTGCTGTGTAACAGATTGCCCCAAGGCTTTTTGGTAGAACTGGAAGCATCTGCTTCCCTTTAACTTGGGCAACGTTTTTCCAAACTGATCTTCACTGATTAATCTGAATGTACAAGAAAAATCAAAGCAAATCGGTAATACTTACAGAAGCATTTCCTATCCTAGTTTATGTAAGAGAACCTATCTAAAACCTGTTCAGCACATTTTCACTCTGGCTCTTCAGGAATTTTTAAAAGAACATTCTCTTCTCAAGGAATGAATAATACCACGTGGATTCACTTGCTATTTCAATGTCAGACAACAGTAATATAACAATCAATTTAGCAAGAACTGTTACAGTTTATGGGCATTCTTAGCACGTGAGTGCCAAGTACAAGAAACCTGAAAATATCTGTGGATTTACTGAGCAAATTACATGTCATTCCTAAAGAGATTCTATTTTTCCCATGTTACACAATTATGATAAACTGATGCATAAAGGGACTCTGCTCTGTTCACAGCCTTCTGAGGTACTCTGTTGCTGTTACAACAGGCAGCACGAATCAAAGCAGGGAAAAGGGAAACTGGCTTTCTTTCCTGCTTCGAGATTATTTTCTGAAACTCTTAACTAGAACACTGCTTTTTTTAAAAGTCTGTATTATTTAAATCAGTTACACAGAATGAAAATCACTAGAGAATTCTAAAGACTTTTAAATCTCCTTGGATTGTAACTCTGCCTCTCTTTTCCTGTCCCCAGTATAACCAGAATGTTCCTTTTTACCACAGTAATCACAAAGCACCTCTGTTCCCCTTCTTCAGTTTTACTCTCAGGAAGAGTAGTCACCATTTCTCTTGGGGCAGGGGATGGAGAGAAGAAACTGTCAACCCATTAGATGAGAATACATAGCGTCATCAGAGACCCTGAACACATAGAACCAGCTCTAGTAGATCAGATCCAAGTTTCCTCCCATAATCAGATGGAAAACCACCTTCAACCAGTTGGTACAAACATCCCTTAATTAGACATGCTCATACACACCCACAGTATGGTACTCGTAGCTAGCACCAACTGCTCAGCAGTGAATACTGCCAACTGACAAATAGCTGCAATTACTCATTTTACCTTTATCAGGAGCTATTGCTTATCTATCAGAAGCTAAGTTTTGCTGAAAATCAAAATTTCCCAGTAATAACACACCCAGACCACTAATATTGAAGTCGGTCCTACCACACTTACACTGGAAACTTCCCTTCCTGCTAAAATACTCTCTAGTCACCATAACATGATTACCCACGGTACAGTACTTCACAACTGGATAGAAAAGGATCTTCACAACTGGATAGATAAGGACCTCATCTCTCACCAGCTCAATGATTAACTCGCTCTTCATCTGCTTTTTAATGCCCACTATCTCTACTACCTATCCATGCCTTCCCTGGGCAACATCTCTAAACCTTAGCAAAAGGACTCAAACTACAAATTCACCAAGTTCATGAATCCTTTCTATCCAACGTCTCATCCTTTCCTGCTAGACAGTTCTCAGCCACAGAATGAAACATGAAAAAAAATCAGGGCCAGGCCCTGGGACTTTCTTGGCTTTCATCTGCCTAGCAAACCGTACCACATCAATGCTCAAACCCTCATGTGTAAACGAGGTGTAAGAGCTCTTATAATTACTGTTCCTACTTCACCTTTGACAGTATGTGAACCACGTGCTGAATCAAGCAACTGAAACAAACCAAACTCATTCTATCGTTTTAACTCTAGTAGCCATGGCAGCTATTGTTAGCAGCAGTATGTAAAAGAGAGAATTTTTTTTCAGAGAACTGACTGCTATATTTAGAACTCAAGACCTTAAGAGCATTGCTCATAGGACACAGAAGGTGAAAGGGAAGGCAGTTGGGCTATCAGATGTACAGCTTTCAACTGGCAGCAGGGCAGAAGCTGCAACCTGAAAAGCATTTTTCTCACAAAAGATATGTCCTCCCTATGAGAAGTCAGTGTAGTCTTTTTACAGTGCAATAGTTGAAGAAAGTAATTAAGGAGTAAAGAACACGACAAATTAAAAGCCCTGGCATTAGAAAGAGATGAACTAAGTAGTTCAATGACAATGAAGCACTGCACACCGGCGTCAGTATCAGCAGTCGACTGTCCCTTATTTAATGTCACTGAGCACATCCACTCTTTTGCACATGCTCCTAAATGCTTGAAGAAGATCAAATCCAGTGTCCGTACAGCATTTTAAACAACTCTTTAAAATATACTTTTATTAATCTTTCAAAGTTTGAAAAACTTGTAGATACAAACTCATGCATTCATATTACTGTTGCAGTACTGCCAAAATAAAGAAAAACTTAGCAAAGCATGATGTCCTAGCTTTAAACAAAACATCAGTTTCTGAGATTTCAAATCTGCTGTTCCTCATGTTAAGATGATATTTAAATGCAGTCACCCGAAATCATGAGCAAGGACTCTAACATGCATATTTTCATGAGAAAATCTTAAGAGATAAAAATAATTTCTTGTGTTACCTGTGTGAATGCGACTATGTCTCTCCAGCTGACTTGGCTTAGCAAAAGCTTTTTCACAAGTTCATGTTAATTTCTAAACTCTTTGGGTTAGAACTTGGGTTTTTTTAAGCTTAAGATGATATTTAAATGCAGTCACCTGAAATCATGAGCAAGGACTCTAACATGCATATTTTCATGAGAAAATCTTAAGAGATAAAAATAATTTCTTGTGTTACCTGTGTGAATGCGACTATGTCTCTCCAGCTGACTTGGCTTAGCAAAAGCTTTTTCACAAGTATCACATTTAAACACTCTAGGCTTCTGGGAACTCAGTGAAGGTCCAGCCTGATGGGTTTGCATGTGTTCCTAAGCCAGTATAGAAAAAAATACATTTCAGACCATTTAAAAAAACTTCAATACTTAACAGAGAACTATAGTCACACTTTCAGTAAAAAAGTGAAGGATCTTAGTTACCAGAAGACAAGCTGGAAGAAGAGGGAAGCCTGCAGGGTTTGTTTTTTTTTTCTTTTAAATGAGAGACTGTTTTTGAGTATCAACTCTTTGTAAGGCTGAAAACCTCTGCCAGTAACTGTGTGTATTGCTTTTTTTGCATATGTTAGTCCCTTCTAATTATGTGACTGAAGGGCCCTGCTATCACACTGTTCCTCACATATTAGCATGCTGCCCTCAGGCTTCCTTCTAGCAAGTCTGGCTTTAGCCCTTTTCCCCTTCAAATCTAGCTTAGAGCTCTTTCCAGGAGTCCTCCTAACTCCTGTGCAAAGATCCTTCTCCCCCGAGACAGACATACCCCGTCTGTCACTAGTAGACCTGGTCTTGTGTAGACTGACTTATGATCAAAACCCCCGCCAAAATTTGCTGGTGACACCAGCTTCAGAGCCAGGAACACCACTTGTGCTCCTGATCCCTTCACCAGTCGTCTCAAGGCCCTAAAGTTTCTTTTGATTGCCCTTGGACTTAGTGCAGCTTCGTCACTATCTACGTGAAAAAGCAATAATGGGTAATAATCCTAGGACTGTAGGAAGTTCTCATTGTATCTTTAACCTAAGCCAAATATATAATAGAAGTCAAGGATTAATTACGAACAAATGTTCCTGTTCATGGAAAATTTCTTCTAAACCAGAAGTTAACAGTTTCACAACTCCACATTTTATGGCAGCTTCCCAAAGGACCAATAGTCTGGTTGACACACATGATCATTCCAAAGGGGTGAACTTCACAAACAGGTTGTATTTCCTTAAAATACAATAATAAAATAAAAGGAAATCTAGTTAAAAGCTCTCCTAAGAGCTACTTAATATGAAGACATTGCCTCTGGCTCCAGAAATTTCCTTTGATAAATTCTGGGAAGATGGTAAAATTCCAGACAAGTTATAGTGTATGTTCGCTCTTTTCATAAAACATTTCTTCAAATCCCTACCTTTCAGTATCTCTCACTGGTCTGGATGTACCACTTGGCCAGTACAGTCCAGTATTTCTAACAGGAACATTCTATAATCTAATTAAAAACTTAAACACGTGTTTCATAATCTAGAGCAAACTACACAGATGACATCACTAGACAACAGCAATAATACAAGGATATTTTAAACCATATTTACTCTGTAGGTGTCACTTGTACTCACAAGTCAGAGCATCTAAAACCCCAAAGACAGAGTGCAAAACAGACAGCTTCCTACGATTCCAAAAGCTTATCTGGAAACCAGGATTAGCAGTGATCGCATACGTAAGCAAAAAAATTAAGTGAAATCTTTTCCTGGCACTACTATTCACAAGACAGGTATTCACATTTTCCATTCTGTAGTCAATACATGCACCAAAATCCTCTCCGTGCTCCAGGAGAGAGCTCTCTATCTGCGTATACGTTATCACCCAGACTCCCTCTCTCAGGTGCACACCTCTCGCTCTGTGAAAGGAAAGGAAAAGGTCCAACAGGCACCTTCCATTAACAACACAAAAAGTCCGATACAAAAGAAGGAGTGAACAGAACAATCAACAGTTATTACCAAATACCTTGAGATGTGTTGCCCGTTTAAAGGCTTTATTGCAGACGTGGCAAACATGTATTCTTTCCTTGCCGTGAACCTCTTTACTGTGGTGCATCAACATAGTGGCTGAAGAAAAGGTTTGACTACACTCGAAACACTGGTGAACGCGACCTTCTTTTTCTGCTTGACTGCTTTTAGTCACATTAGGAGAAACCTCTGTCACCTGTAACAAGTGACAGAAACGCTTTAGGCGTGTCCACAACAAGGGCTTATTTTTCAAAATCCACCTCAACACGGCCAATGTTTGGAGAGTACTTGTAAGCAATTTAGCGACAAAAAGGAAGTAAGTTTTATGTAAATACGAACTTGGAAAGATCAGAATAACTACAGCCAAGTTCAATTACTCATTATAAATAGAATGTATTCTGTATTCCTGAGCACCTCAGAAGATTCTCATATTTCTCATAAAATAAAATTGAAAGGCAAAAATCATCATAGAATGGCCTAGGTTGGAAGGGACCTTGGAGATCATTTAATCCAACCTCCCTGTCATGGGCAGGGACACCACCTCTCGACTAGACCAGGCAACACATGGGGACTGAGCGGGAATCAAACCCATTGTTGTCATTGTTGTCAGCACCGCGCTCAACCCACCGAGCTAAAAGGATCTCTGATTTTACAGAGGGGAAGATTATTTTCTATTTGTTTCACTTCTTCACTGGGGACTCTTATTTTCATGAGGAAGTAAAGCCATGAGCTACCAAGAAAAAGTTCCAAAAGTACTGAAACACAACGAAAAGTTGACAGAATTTGGATGGCAGTGTGCTGCATTTTTGTGTCATTTTAGTCAATGATTCACTTTCTTCAAATGAAGTAACACAAAATTCCTTCCACGTTACAGATACAAAAGAATCTTAAACACAGTAACCTACAGAAAGAAACAAATGAAGAAAGATAAAGGAAGTAGTATTCTAAATGAATTATTCAGGATGAACTAGACGTGAAAAGATACAGAACACACTAGAATATTATTCATACTAGAAAACAAAGACGCAATATAAAACATGAGGAAAGAAGTAACAAAAAAAAAATCCTGTGTGCACATGCACGTGCACACGTTTGTCTTTTTTTCCAAGTAGCTGGAACCTCTTGGGAAAAAGGTGAAATGTTAAAACATCAATTGATGCAGTCGCCGTGATTAATAAAACACATGATGACAGAGGAAATGACATAAAAACCGTGTACATTAGTGTCACACTTTGTATATTTAGTACAACAGAGCTACTCACAGTCACACTTTACAAGTGACATTTATAGTAAGCCTTATGAAATGGCACTCTGATTTATGAAACACACATACTGAAAGACAAAAATCTAGTTTAAAATTCACAAATCTAAGAAAATATGTTCAAGTTAAAATTTAAAACATTCATCCTCACATCTGAACACTAAAATTGTTACGAGCTCACACTCATAAGAACATGTACATGTGAAAAATTGTATGCATGAGATATTATTAGAAATACAGAACAGTTCAAGCCAAAGGGATGACTTGATGATGGTCTAGTTCAGCATTCCCTGAGCACAGCCAGGGCCATGCCCAGACATATTTTGAAAGTCACCAAGGATGGAGACTCTACAACCTCTCTGGATAGCCTCTTCCAGAGTTCAACCAACCTCACAGTGAAACACGGCTTCTTTGTGCTCAGATGGAATTATTTAAATTTGTGCCCATTGCCTGTTGTCCTTTCACTGAGAAAAGGCTGGCTCCACCTGCTTTACTCCCTCCCAAAAGGTATTTATGCACACTGAAAAGATTCCCCCTGACCCAGAGCCTGCTTTCTTTTAAGCAAAACAGGCTATGTAATTTCTAGAAAGAAACACATTATTAATTAGATTTCTTTTTTGTATATGAAAAAGTGTTTTTAACTCAAAACTCAGAACAGAATCTGGATGACTGTGAGGTCACCTCTTCCCAATATTCTTATTTGGGCATGACATCAGCCTTCCTGCTTCAATATTTAGAGTAGAAATTCCATTAATTTGATTAAATAATGTCCTTTACTCACAAAAAGATACAGAAATATATTTTATCTACCTGATACGTTATTTCATCAGAGTTTGCAGATGCTGAATGGGGTGTATGGCTCACCAGTATGACCTGCTGTGAGCCTGACCCACTTTGGCTAGAGAGACTGGTATCTGTGAGTATAGCAGGGAACTGCTGACCCTGTCAAAAAGGGGAGGAAAAAAAAAGGTAGAATAAGCATATTTAAACAGCTAACTATAGTAACGTAAATTATTTGTACAACTCAAGACTTTTTTTTTCTCTCTTGAAAAAGCCCATTCCAGAATCCTATCTGAACAAATGCTACTGTTTTCTCTCCTTTTTTCCTTCCATTTTAAGTCTAACAATATAAGAGTAACAGCTTTTGGAATTCTGTAAGAGCAGAGACTCAGTTCTGACTACTTTTACCCAGCCTTCCATCAGTTGCTGAATGTTTCAGCTTTCCCGTGTCTTTGTCTCTTCAGCTGCTATTTTCTTAACTTCTATATTCTACTTTCCTGCATAGTATTCCCACAATATTCTCCTTTTTTTTAAAGAAAAAACAAACCTCTTAATTAAACACATTTCCAAACCACGTGAAATCAAGCTACAAAATAACTACTTAAGATATACAATTACTTATATTACTACTAGTACTTCTGCCTTACTGTTAAAGACTTTTCAATTTCCCCAGCACTACCTGTCTATTCGTCACAATTCCTGCAACACACCTCGTGTTTGCAGTGTCCAAAACAACGTTTCATTTTTATTTACGCCTGCCTTAACATTTCATATACATATTATTAATAAACTGCAACACTCTAATAATTTGAACAACTACGTTTGGCAAAGCTGCTTTTTTACTCTGTGATGTCAGAAATCACAAATGTGTCGTAAGAACATTTCTTCCCTTCCCTAGAGCAAAACTGCAGAGGGAAGCATAATAATCATCCTCACAGACTGCTTCACCAGGTGTAATCACACCATATGCTACACAAACAGTCTCTCATTTATACACCTTCAAATTCAGGTCAAGAAGTAAGTAAATAATAATTTAAATCTAGTTAAACCAAGAGAGTTGAAGAAACAGCCCAAGTTTTCTGGTGTAGACTCTATATTGAAATATCAGTGACACAATAACCCAAATTTTCCACTTTCTAGTCTTAAAATGTTATTTATTGACTGTTATTTTTCTACCCACTCTCCATATTCTATTTGCCAACATGTCTTTGGCCCTTGATGACACCACAAAAATCTTCAGTCATGACAAAACCAAAACTAACGTTAATGCTATGGGGGAGATGATAGTCTATACAGCACTATTCTAACAAAATTCCCCAAAACACTACCTGCTATTAAAGACAGTAAACTTAATTTAGATTCTGTTTTGCTACTTACTGTGAAAGGAACGGTTGCAATTGGTCTTCAATTGCCATGTTCATGGGGAGGAGAAGAAAAATTTACCATACTAAAAAGTCTAGGTATACTAAGCTGTATTACTGAATAGTACATAGTTTAGTTTATCACTGAAAGCTTATCTCAGACGTTTGAAACAGTAGAACCTATCTGACCACTGCAAAAAACCCTGCAAAATTTATGTGTATTTCTGTTGAAACAGTTTATGCTTCTAGATGCTGGCAGGCACACACTGTTGGGACAACGGAGGAAAGTTAACTGAATTTTCAAATACTGTGTATTTACAGGATAAGATTATTTTCTAAGCAACGTCTACAATTTCTGCCCTGTACAACAGTTACGTTAGTCTATATGTCAGTTCAAAAAAGCATTTCTTACCTGTGAAGTGATATTAAGTGTAACCGCATCAAGACCACCTGATAACATTCCCTGAGTGTCAGCAAGAGTCAAGGTGACACTACCATCTCCTCCAACTCCTGATGAAGACATTACCAAATTCTGGGCAGAAACCGCAGACTGAGATATGGGTGTTGCTGAAGGAAGGTTTGCTCCACCTGTTGTATTAAGTTCTGGAACGTATACAAAATAATAATAATAAAAAAAAATCTGTTACATACATAAGTTCTTTAATGTAAACTTATTTTAACTGAACCTAATTTCTATTTCTTGTTCGAGTCAAAAATTGTCAGTCAGATGCTAAAATTAGAAAAGTTACATCTAAACGTAGCTTCATGGACTTCCTATTGCAAAGCAATAGCTATGTACATGGTGCATGGGAGACATACCATTGCCAAAAAGACACCTGGAGAAGTTTCAAGTTGCACATTTCTGTAGTCAGACCACAAATTCAGAATTCTCAATACACTTCAAGTCAGGGCAGTAAAACCAAAACTCGGTACGTCTGTAACCCAACACTCCCACTCTATTCTTGCAACGTGGCTGATAATCCACAGCAGCAAAAAAAGAACAGTTTACTATTAACAGGTATTCCATGACGATTTGATTATAACAGCTGTACAACAGCTTAAGTTTATTATAGATTCTCCAACACAGGACTAGAGGCCTCAGGGCTCTCAGTTCGTGATAAGCCTCAAAAACCTGAGAAGATGATACAGAAAGTACAACGCAACTGCCTGTTCATACTATTTAATTTACCAATTCATTACACAAGAGCGTACCTTAACCTTCAAATCTCACATGATACTCTGTGGTAGGTTTCCCCTACTATGACATTAAAGCATATTTGTTTTATAGATAGAACACTACAGGAAGCTATGAAAGTAGACAGTCAAAGCCAATGGAAGATAAAGAAAATAAACATCTAAGAGTAAAGAAAATTGTTTACGTCAGTGGTAAGTCTGTATCAGTGCAATTTGCCATAACCAATCAGTGCAACCAATGTAATTTACTGCACTGTCCGAAAGTGTGAACAACTATATATACACACATGTGTTTGGGTTTATATACAAACAGATACAGGTAGAAATTAATATACAGATTTAGAATCTCAGAAATTTAACACCAGGGCAAATCTGATGCAAAAGATATTTTATCATGCCCACAGCAAATGTATCCGCCAATTTACAGAAATAGTCCTTCAGTATTTCTGCAACTGCCTCAAAATACTAATTTCAGATAGGTCTCCTTGTTTTTATTTGCTTCTTACTATATAGAGTAAAGTTCCCTTAAATTGGCATAACAAGTTAAAGTTGGCGAGAAAAAAAACACAAAGCCACACAGTTCCTGAATTTGTAATGTTAGATTATGCCATTTCATACTTAGTTACCTGGTCTAATATTTCCTTTTTTAACAAAATGTAATTATTTTTAATTAGAAAATCACTTCATGCATACCTGGAGCATTTAGTGAAGGGCCCTGAGAAAGAAGCTGGTCATTGCTTATTGTTAATGTAGCACTTGTAGTCTGACTGTTGATGGTCGGTGCTGTCAGCCTTAAGCCACTGTTCAGATCACTGCTTCCAGAATTATGCTGAATAAGATCTTGACCTGAATAGAAATTAGTCCTATTTTAACTGGAAATGTCTCAATGTTATTCTGTTACTGTACTTAGAACTATAAACAAACAATCATAAATTAATAAAAGTTTTAAAAAAATTAATTTTTACACCATCTCTACATACAGATTTTCATGCAGAGGTTTGACAGGGTTTTAATACAGATGTAATTATGTGTATCTAGATATTAACATGTCGAGAAATACCTGAGATTATTAATATTTAGACTAATACTAGTCTTATCTAGATTCAAGGCATCAACTTCATTAAACTATAAAAATCTAGCAAACTAAAGGCTAACAGTTAAAATGCCGTTTTCTTCAATCTACTATATAGATAATGAAATGCACTAAACACACCTTCTTTTCTAAAAGCATCACAAAGCGTTAATTTTGTGGAACGGTCAACAAGCATAAAACATACAAAAACTGAAAGCAGACTCTATTGGTTGTTGGAGACCTACACTCCATTTATCTTAGATGAGTGAACATCCACTGACAAGCAGAAAAATATAGGTGGGGGATCGTGACACTTTAGTACAGACATTACTGTCACGACACTTAAAAACACCGAACACATTACAGAAAATGGAAAAAGATGAAAAGAAAAAAAGGAAAAGGAATTAAAAAGAAAGAAAGGAAAAGGAGAAAAGCCCTAGATATTATACTGAATCTATTAAAGAAAGACTATGATACAAAATACAGACTGTCTTTGGGGTAAATAGAAATATATTTATAAAGTATATGGAATCAGTCTCTTGGAGGTAGTAAGAAAGTCAGTCTAAATTTATTCAGTCCTGAAGCATTTACAACATATTATAAAGGCTGAATAGTACGTCTTGCCTCACAGAACAATCAGAATATCCACCAGAACATGGTTCCACAGGTATTTAAAGAAAACTTGATTAAATAAACTCGTTCCCAATGCCTGCCCTGCTTGCTCCTGTCCCAGCACTACCCAGGAGCTGCACTACCCCAAGTGAGGCACAGCAAAAAACCATAAGAATTGATTTTATGGGTTTTGCAACTGCAATAAACATCCGTTTAACTCGAGGCTATGAATAAAACAGTGAACGGATCCAACATATGTCCTCCTTAAAGCAGATGTATTTTGTTTTCAAAGGTAATTTGGGGAATATCTTTTAAAGCTGATGAATATAAAAAATATGCTACGGGGAAAGCTGTGGACTGTGAAAATATCCTCAAATTATACTGTATAGCTATCTTATCAAATGGTAATCTGGTACCGTTAAAGATCATTAAAAATACGAACCAGATATTGTCAGAGTAATTTCTTGAGGACTTCCTGATGAACTTGTAGTAGCAGATCCTGAAGCGTGAGCCAGAACTTGACTCAAACTGGAATTATTTATGGTCAACATTATCTCATGTTGTCCATTTGAAGATGATACCACACCCGGTGAAGTCATGACTTGAGAGATGTCCTGTGCACCTAAATATAAGTGGGTAGAATAACAACAAAAATAATCCATGAAGATCCTTTCTTTATAATAGACAAAACCTTTTAAAGCAATTAATACACTACTTCCTGAACCACTACAAAAGATGTAACCACTGTAAGATGCTAGAACTAGTATTCTAAAGAATAGATTGTTCTCATATTCAATTTATCCCTCTGCAGAGTAAGATCTTCAGAAAAAACATGTTATGTTATGTTTTTCTGAAGACTATAAATGGTCTTCAATATTTTCATTAGATAGCCCACCTTCTGAGAAAATATATGGAAAGATGGCAACATGAAGTTCTAAAACTTGCTGAAGATGCTCAAGCAAGAAGCGTACGCTTGATTTTATTAAATGAGGTAATCGTTGGGCGTGGGATTTTCGCACTGGGGCTAAAAGTAAGAAATTCATAGCACAATAAAACTACTGCCAGTGCTTACCGCTAGTGCTGGTTGTCAGCACGGATTCCTGCTCAGACAGGGATCCTATTGCCATGTTAGCAGAGGATGTTACTGTGGGCTGCAAAGAGAGGCCTGAGAGAGGCTGAATAACCACATTAGCTGGCACCGTGTTTTCTGTCGCCTGGAGAGAGGGGTTCTGGGGAGCCATACTGGGGTCTCCAGTTAGCTGCTGAGTGAGTAGATTACTCTGCTGTAACGTCTGCTGTAGAATACTTGGATCGATCTGAAAAGCAAGTTTGCAATCTGATCAATCCAAAGGTAACAAATACAGGCTAAGTGAATATTCTTAACATAAATTCAGATTCATTGCAAATAGAGTACATGTAATATTGAAATTTTGCAGTTAACCATTTTAAATTTGAAGTGATTTTTTAAGTGTCTGTATACAGGCAGTCTCCAGAGTGACTATGTAAACAGTCTAGTCAGCTTCGCCCGTGGTTTCTTCACTCCCTTCCCTCAGCAAAATGTCTGAGAAATAACAATCATAGTTACATAGGAGCATGCTGGGCACCAGGTACACACACTTTACTTAGTCTGTAGTTACTGCTGCGTGAAATGCTTATCATCATCTTCAGATCTTTGAAAATGAAGACATAGAGAAGAAAGATGACTGGTATCAGAAATTACCTATTTTTTCAGCTCCTGGGTCTCATTAAGGTACTAGCTCACAGTGAAAAAGTTGCTCTCTAAAATAGTTTAAAAATAGAGATTTTACTCTTTAGGAATGTTTGGGGATTAGGAAAACCAAAACTCAGATACAGTTCTCTTTGGTTTACACTAATCAATTTTTAAGTAGAAAGACTGAGCAACCCAGTCCAACTCAGAAGATGTCTCTTCCCTGACCTTGGGGCTGGACTTAAGGCCCTCCAGAAGCTTCCTCTGACCTCAGTGACTCTGTGAAACTGATCAAACACAGCCAAGTTCATGAAAATTTTCCTTTCGCATCATTTCAAATACAAATTTTTACATGTAATCTCACTTTTTTTCTGTCATTCATTTTATAAGCTCAGTGGGAATTTATATTATGAATCCAAATCTGAAAAGCTTGCCAAATAACACAAGTGTCTTACGTTAAGGAAAAGAATGCTCTGTGCAATAATTTGGGTTTGTTTGTTTGTAGGGGGAAGGAGGTTTGGTGGGGCGCCTGAAATGCTTTTGAAGTGAAAAGATAAAATACAACTAAAAAAAATAAGTACATATTTTAAAGCAATCTGCCTAAATTGTTTTAAAGGGGTAAAAAGAGTGACAAAAAGCCCTGAAAACCTGGAAAAGAAATAAACCAAACCAGAAAAAAACGCCCACTGCACAGCTATTCTTTGTCTTATGGTAAACTGATATATTATGGCATTGATTGCTGTGTGCCTCACTCAAGGGAATGTTTCCAGAATTACTTATGCTCCTTAAACTTCCTTCAGCCCTCAAAGTGACTCTAACAAAATTAAAAGCAAGAAACTACGAGCAACCTACCTGTAATGTTATGTTGTTAATACTGGTGGCATCTATTCCAGAAATTTGAACATTTTGTCCAACCAGATTAGCAGCAAGTTGTAACTGTATTCCTTCAAGAGTGGCCAAGCTACCATCTGTCAAGGACACAGTTAAGTCACCTCCAGCTACCAAAGAAAACAGTTATATTATAAATGTTTTTATTTATCATTACTAATTACCACTTTTAGGTTGTTTATTTTTATAAAATAAAGCAATACAAAAGCTATACACACACATTCATTTACATCAAGAAAAATAATTTGAAACAGATGATTGCTTATTTTAGAGCTTCATAAATTTTCAGTAATTTAAGAATTATTATTTAAGCACTAGCTAGTATCTTACAAGACAACAACCACCTGATAGTAGCTTTGGAAATGTGAAGAAATTTGGTATAAATTTCCTTGGAGCATGTGCTATGCCTAAACACAAGCAGCACTCACGTGATACGTACATTCAGACTCTGGACATACACGTGAAAGTTACTGCCACATTTTGTGCAGCACAAACATTGTTCCTAATTTCCAAAGTTAAATAGAGTCTACACAAGATCTTGAGAGGACATACAAAAAAGTCACTTTGTGTTTGACATATCTTCTTCTTCAATCACCTTCAGTATGATCAACCAGTTCCTTTGGCTGATGCTTTAAAAATCTCTATCTTTCCCCCTCCAAAACACTTTAGTATAGTAAGTCTGCTTTACAATGCACAGAAGAGATTCCTGCTACGGGCAAAACACACGTCACTAATCTCCATTTTCACTAATCTCCATTTAAGTATGTTCCTGCCTCTTTCTAGGACATATGAACACATTAAGAACTCCTCCTTACTGTGTTCACTTAAAAATCCAAGCAAACATGAGGCAGTTCTTAATCACAAATTTATAACTAACTGTGCCTGTCAAATAACATTTACCAGTATCTTCCAAACAACCAACAGTTTATTGGCTTTGGACAATAGTTTAGGTTAAATCAGGTAAGTTAAAATGGCTACAGTTAAATATGAGATTGCCTTAGTACTGTGATTTTGTAGTTAAAATCATAGACATGTACTGAAAAAGTGCCCAAAAAAGCACAAAAAAGATCAAACTGTCACTTTTAGAAGTGACAGACATCCATGACCCACAATTAAAGCAGTAAATTTAACAGTACCAGGGAACACTTCTGGACACCTAAACACTCAACTGCTTAAAACTGTCCCTGTCCCAACTCTGCCTGAGGCCAGCTAGCATTTACACAAACAATTCCTGAAAGCAATTTAGAACTTAGCAGAGATCATTCTCAAAAGGTCATTTTCTTGCAACATGAAGCCTGTTGGGTACTCTGTGCCAGTTGGTCTCCGAGAGAAAGAATGGTCTCTGGCACATCTAATGTCCTAATGCAACTGTTGTCAACTGCCAACCGGTAAGACTTCATATCCTGGGCATTTATTGATTTAACGTACGTGCCTACGCTAGTAGCCTTCTATATTACCGAAGTGTTTTCTTGTTTTGTTTTCTGGCTCATGTTTTTGGGGGTATGGGGGTTTTTACTTTCTATTTTCGAATATTAACTACACATGAACAGCAGAGCATGTGCACTTAAAACACACTCTTCATTATTCATGTAAATAACTAGTACTGATAAACTCTCTTTGCTCTAATGCTTGAATATAAAATAAATCCTACAGAACGCAAAACTTACTGAGCAAATGCATTGTTTCTCTCAGTTTTAAGTAAAGGCAACAGAGCATTACCAAAAAGAATACAAGTATTCCTTTCCACAATGTAACACCACAGCAGAACTGAACAGATCTTTTTAGATGAACTACATACACTTTTCCCTTCATTCTTAAGTAAATAAATTTCTATTTATGTTACCACCGCGCACTGAATCATGATTTCGGTACAATCCTTACCTGTTTGGAAGCAGTGTTTGGCATAATTTCCTGAACTCTAAGAGAAAGCAAAGTTCAGCACTTGATCTCAATACCACCACCAAAAAGTCATCCATTTTTACCTGACACTGAAGCAGGCAGGATTGCCTGGCCCACAAGACCTTGCTGAAGTAAATTTTGATCAAACTGACTCGTCAGAACGGAGTTATTCATGATGAAAACATTAGGGTCTGTTGAGGATGAATTAAGAAGACTGACTGGCTGTAGTCCCTCAGCTGAAGTACGGGTCACAGGCTTCCTGACTTTCTTTGTCTCTGGTTTATAATGACACTGTATGTGTGTTTTTCGGCGTCCTGAAGTACGAAACCGTAAATCACAGTGTGGACATTTAAAAGGCTTTGCTCCTGTATGCAGACGCATGTGGACTTTTAGACTCCCTTTTGTAGAAAAAGAATTACTGCATACGTGACAACTGAAGAGCTTCTGGCCTGGAAAAGTTTCAAAAACGAAGACAAGTGATCAAACCTTTAAAAATCAATATGACTGTACCAAAATTTTTTAAAAACACAGATTCTAAACTAGTTTAAACAGAATAAATTCAAAATCGCTAGCCATTTTCTTTCAAATTTTAGCTGCTTTTCAAACAAATTAAGGATCTCAATGAAGGGTATCTTAATTTTTTCCTATTTCTAAAACTCAATATGCTGTTAAAACTTTCATGTAGAATCTTATTTGGTCACCTTCATGCCTTTGTCCTCCTTCTCACCTCGCCTTCCTGACTAATCAACTTGTTTCAACCACAGAGCTCATAAAACCGAAGAGTTAGAAGTTTCATCTCGACCTCCTCAGCATTTGGCTTCTCCCTACTTAACCATTCATTTCCTTTCTAATTCCAGAAGCTTTATTTTTCTGTTTCAGCCTTTTCCTCAGTACTCACTAGTATTAATGGATTACAAGTAGGAAATGAATAAAATTTAAAAGTGAGATAGTGTTCTAAAACAAAATACCAATGACCTCAAAATAATCTAGAAGTACAGAAATCTGGTCTATACACATCCAGATCTCTTTCTCTGTTCTCTTTTCAGATCAATGCTTGGTCTCAAATGAAATTTTTAATGTACTGCAAATAACAGCAGTTAACTACAGCATTCATTTCATTAACCATATGAGCAACTGTACAACTCAAATAAAGTCTAATGTAAGTATCTGGCAGAAAGCACGCCACTGCAGCTGAAAACTCAACTGTAACTCCTGAAATTCCCAGGCCTTCCAGTGCAATATGCTTCCTAGCATAATACTGTGCTGGAAGAAACAGGGGGAAGAAATCGATGTGTTTTGTCTAGCTGCTTTAACAAAGAATGAAATCAAGACTTCTCTACAGCTGTGATCAAAAAAAATGTATCTTAACAAAGAGAAGAAGCAGTACTAGGTGTGACACTAAGTTATCCTTTTTACCTGGCAAACCATTAGATAAACCCTGAAACAAAGTTGACTCATCTTCCAGTTCAGAATGCACTACTGTATTCTGGTGATGTCACTTCAACTTGGTACAGAAGCCACAAAACCAAATGTGCCTACGATTCCTGCTATCGAGCTCTAGTTTCCATTTACACAGAAAAATCTCTCATACGATCCCTGAATTACAATTGAACCTACTTCAGATTAGATTACAAAGCCCCAACATTGTTGACACTTTGTCCAACAAAACTAAGTAAACTTCTGACAACATACTGTTTCAAATAACGGAAGAGTGAGCCCAAGAGTAACAAGAACCAGTAAGGTAAACAAGGATCTTGGCTGGGGTAAAGGTGTCTACCACATTCAGAGTGCCACAAAGAAAACCATCTAGCAGTCTTTTCCACTAAATAAAAAAAATTAATAAAAATACACAAACCTACAGGGGAGCAGAAAAAAAAACTAAAAAGCAAAGGCAGAGAGAGAAAGGAAATTAACAAAACAAAACAAGTAAGCAGCAAGGAACAAAATAGAACACTAAAATATTCAATCAGATTACGACCTGACTCCTGAGCTTTTTGTATAAATATAGGAAGATGAAAAGAAAAAAGAAAGATGGATGAACTAGAACGTAAAACCACCTGTGGACAGGAAGTTAGAGGCCACAGGGGAAACTAGCAGGAAAGATGATCACAAATTGGGATGAAAAGTCATACACGAATGGCAAATATCAAACTATCATTGCTTCCACATACAGTAAAATCAAGTGTGTTTGCACTATGATTATGTCATACCACTGGCTATCCAAGTAAAATGTGAACAAGACCTGTTACATACACAGGAAATCAGAACAGGAACGAAGGCAGAAACACAATAATGTGTGACTTGAGTTATCCCACTATACGCTGTGTCAGGATGCAGGAACTACATGTTCAGCCAAAGAACCCGACACCTCACAGAAAAACTTCCAGGCAGCCTGCTGGTCTGAAAGGCGGTGACACAACAGAAGTAAAACTCCAAACTAATTCTTTGCATCCCTCTTGATTACAGATAAAATCAGGTAGGTTCCTATCTGGGTATCCTTCTTTTACAGATCAGGAACAAAGTAGATTTTCAAACCAAGTTGTTGTTAAGGGAACCGTTCATTTAAAGTAAGTATGTCTCAACATAAAACCAGTGAACTATTAGCCACAGGTGTTTAAACACCTTCGGTTGTGTTCAATGTTACATGGATTAAACCAGAGCTCTGAAAAACAATCCAGGCTTGAATGCAGAAACTCCACATCAGTTAAACTTCATGTTCTTCTAACACAAGCTTTCCAAAAGAAAATTGAAAAAACCCCACAAGAACAAACAAGTTATAATAGGAAAAAGTTGATCTGGCTTTTGTAGTGAAAACCTCATCTCATCAACCTAGGAGAGCTCTTTGAAGGACACCAGATTTTCACTGACAAGACTGTTACCTAGATCTTAGGAGTTTTACACTGGTTTTATACGAAAGGACCTTAAAAAACTGCTGTCACAGAAGGAAAGAACAGAATTCTTCCATGAATTGAAGAAAAGTACTTATAAGACCAAACCCAAAAGACAGGATTATACAGTCAATTTTCACAAGGCTGGAAGTCAGCAAAGGACTTCTTTAAGTGGAGAAAAGCATGAACAACACATTGGAAAAACCTGTTAAGGACATTAAAACACTCATTTACAAAGCTCTGTTTTAAAGCACTAAGAAGTCCTTAAAGTCATAAAAACCTTGAAGACAGAAAAATTGGGAACAATTTCTCATTATTTCCCAAATAAAAGAACTTGAGGGCTTAGGAATAAAATCACACAGTGAAAACCAAATTTGCATCAAAGAACTCATTACTATTGGATGTACTGAATGCTATTCGTTCTTACCCAGTTTTACTGGGTTCTGAAAAGAATTGGATAAAACTAATATAAAATACGTCATTAAAGGTAGTAAGCGAAAAGATACAATCTCTAATTTAGCGTCCCACAACTTGCAAACTGCTTGAACCTGGAGGAACATCATCAAATCTCTGCTTTGCTCTTTCCATTATCCTTAGCATCTGCGACTACCTGAGACAAGAGAGAGATCTGGTCTAACACATAGGAATAGTATTTCTTGCTACACTACAGTCAAAAGTACAAATACACTGCATTGGAAAGGAAGCTTCCATGAGCAAAATAACTGTATGTTACAGCATTAAAAGCTTTCTATCTTCTTTTTTGCATTAAAAACACAACAACTTATGATGCATCTCCGCAAAACTTCAGCTGTTTTTAGACATGAGTTAGTTTAGGACTCGGTTTATTACAGAAGTTCAATGATAAAAAGAAAACAAGTATGAAAGATTTAAAGAAGGTTGTTGGTGGGTTTTTTTATATATGCAGAATTGGGAGTGAAAAATACTACTACTAAAATCACACCTCTCAGGAATAGAAAGAAACAACTGTAAAAGCCTAAATATTAGAGGAATTAGGCTTATACGTGTCGCCTGATCTAGTCGAGAGGTGGCGTCCCTTGCCCATGACAGGGAAGTTGGATTAAAATGATCTCTGACATCCCTTCCAGCCAAGGCCATTCTATGATTCTATGATTCAACTTGCATGATTCAAGTAACTGCTCAATTTTTTTGTACTTTTACGCTTGAATCTCCTTAGCAGCACAAACACTAGCATTTATAATTTTTTTTTCCTTCAACTTCATTTTATAAAATCCTCCAACCCCACCCTCTCGCTCAGGAAGATCATTTTGCATTGAAATGCTACAGCAGATGTGAAATTAAAGTATTATATATACATACGTAGTACTTCCACGAGCTAAGACTATGACTGTCTCCTAAGCCTACCAATAAAAAGGCTGCTATAATACGGTTTATTTAAGTTCTCATGATTCATTTGATGATGTCATAAGTACCAAATCTCACCTAGCGCTGCCATTTCCCAGACGATAATGAATGAAACACTGCATTCCTTGCAGAATCTTTAGGAAAAACAGCCCATCAAGGAAGTAACCAGTTACTAAACAAAGATATTCAAAATCTTACTGACCTGTGTGTGTTTTAACATGACAATCCAGAGTGGATTTTACAGTGAAACTCTTTCCACATTCTTCACACTTATACGGCTTCTCTCCAGTATGGATACGAACATGCCTAATAATCCCAGAATACGTGCATGTGTGAATTTCTACTTTTCTGTAGAAATCTTACTAATTTTAGAATTAATCAAATACTTTTTAATCAAATACTTATATTAGTATGACATCAAGCAGAACTAGTAAAGAAGATGATTTAAGTACTTGTCTTTTCTCAAGCTGATTTTTACATGTTTCTACATGTAATTCCTATAGCAAGAAAAATGTAATTTATTCTAAATCTTCCTAATAATCTTTTTAATACTGCAGGAAAACAAATATGAAAAGGTTGGTTTTGTCACATAGAGTACATAACATTTTGATACATTTTTAAACTGTTCTGAAAAATATATATGTATGCAAATATAATTCAAACTTGAGCTTAGGCGTAAAACAAGTTCTACAAAACTGCTAGAGCTACCAGTGAACAATTTAGAAAATTGAAAATACGCAAAACTTTTCCATTCCTTACCTGACTAAATCACTGGGTTTTTTAAAGCTTTTAGGGCAATAACTACAACAGTTGGCATATTTGGGCTCTGCCTCCAGTTCTGCTTGCTTATCTTTGATCTCACTAATTCTGTCTTTCTCTGCAGCAGACTGGACAAGAACTTTCTCTGAGACAGTGGCACTTTCTCGAGGCCTAATCTTTGCCAGTTCTGCTGTTTCTTCTTCTGTAAAAGTTATGACACCAGGACGTGATTTTCTGGAAGTTCTTTCAGAGTTTTCATCATCATCTTCACCACATGTAACTATTTAAAAAAAAAAAGAAATCAAAACCAACAAACCACACATCTCTCTAGTTCAGTCTGTCAGCTGAAATTAAAACAATAGAAGGTTTTATTATTAAACATGTGGCCACTACATTATGTGCTTGGATTGCAATCTTTCAGAGGTCTAACTACTCATGTCTGCACTTCTTTTAAATAAAGCTGGATTTATAATTCTTATTTTTACAATAAGTAAATACAGGTATAAGTAATTTAGGACAAAAAAATGTTCCTCTTGAATGACACACTAGAATAACTACGTAACATACAATACCTTGAATACAGTGAACAGAGTCCTGAAAAAAAGATTTCTTTAAACAGTTTAGATAACAAAGCAATTTCAGTGGCTCTGGACATTAGACATTATCCACATTGGAAGGCTATTTTATAACATAACTGTTTTAGCATTCACGTTCTCCACTGAAACATTTGTACTTGTCATGTAGTAAGGACTGTAATAGTAAAAATTAAATAATTTACCTCCCCCTCCTGCTTCTGTAGCTGCTGCTACAGCTGAGGAGACTGCCTGATGTTTTTTCATATGTTTTTTGCAGTGAACAGTTGTTCGAAAGCTTTCATCACAGAATGGGCACTTGTAAGGCTTCATGCTCATGTGAGTTGCCATGTGCCTGGTAAGGCTGCCATTAGTTGTGAAGGAGGTATTGCAAATGCTACAGCTGAATGCTTTAACTCCTTAAAGTAACAGAAACAAAGAAGTAGCTTGCCATTGGTTCACTTACACAGAACATTCACAAAACCCAAATGTGAGTTAAGCTAAGATAGAGCTGCTCTACCCCGTTACCTGTATGAGTCTTCTCATGTGACTTAAGAACGCCTGAGGAAACAAAGCCGCGGCCACAGAGTTGGCATTTATAAGGTTTCTCACCAGTGTGCGATCGTACATGTTGTTTCAAATGGCTGGATTTCTTAAAACCCTTGTTGCAATATTCGCATCTAGTAGAAGAAAATTTTTCTTCATTAGTCACATACAATCACCAGCCCTAAGAGATTCAGCAAATTCTGCAACAGAACCTGAAAGTGCAACAAACCTGTAAGAACGCCTACTTTGATCTTCATTATCCTCAAGAAAATGAGGCCGCTGGGTATGCAATTCAAGCTCTTCTTGTGATGGTTGATCTTGTATCAAGCGAGTCGTCTAAAAATCAAAGCCTCAAGTGAATTTCAATAACACAATACTGAAATCAAGTCACACAAGTAGGCAGGAAAAAAATTATAGTGCTTACATGCAATGCAAGTAGTCAAACGTGCCTTTCATAATTTTTTGTCAAGAAATTAAGAGCATGATATGATACCTTGGCTCTTTCATAGGGAAAAGGAAAGCTGCAAAATGTGCAACTACTGAATTGGGATAAACAGATAACGGGGTGCACTTACGCCTCCCTGTGAATCTAGGCAAAAACATGTCTCCAGTCTTGTAGATTTTTCATAGAATCATAGAATGTTTCTGGCATTTGAGGGGTTAAATTTAACACTAAAGCAGCCATTTTAAATAGTATGAGGCCCACACACTGAGTAGCAAAATGCACAGTGGTCCTGACAGACTTTACTATCGTTGGAACAGGTTTGTTCTCAAAAACCTCCACAGAATAATCCTCAAAAATGACAGCAGGTTTTAAGATCTGAAGAGAACAAAACTCCAAAGGCTATAAGGCTGAAATTACTCCAGCTCTTCCAGATCCTAAAACCCACCCTGGTTCTTCAACTGATATTTGCCATTTGCAAACACACATGAAGGGATAATAATTCATGCAGGTCACCATGGTAAACACATTACTACAGATGGTCTTCCTGTCAGGTACTGCTACCACCATAAAAAAAAAAATATTTAAAACGTATTTTTAGCAATTAAGCTCTTTTACAAATTTAACCAGATGAGAATCATGAATGAACATCATACAATGCAATATGCAAGCTCCATAAATGACCACTACACATCTGTAATGTTATTTTTATTGCTTGATCATAGCTATATCCATAGAAATTATAGAATATAGTGCAGTAATGTAAAACTACTTTATAACATTAGATCTTTTCCTTAGTTTTAGACTTACAATCCAACTTTACAGCATTATATGCTTTTTTAAACCTAGAGCATCGAAACACACACTTCTTTCAGAAACATGTAGACAGGTCACTTATCTTTCCCCCCGCCCTTTTATTCTCCAGCTGTTAAACATAAGCAATCTAAAAGAGAAATCATGGAACTTTTGACTTCTCAGTTTACCTAATCACCAGCGAAATAGTTCCAAGAAGCCCATCACTGAACACAGAACAACAACTGCCTTCTAGCAGTACTTACTGCATTGATAGTGTCTGTATTCGGAACCTGAAGAAGGGCTGGTGGATGGTAACTCGTTGAAAGAGCCTGAGATTCAAGCGTGCTTGAATCCTGCAGCTGCTGTACAGCTGGAAATTGAGTCTGTTGATTGTAGCTGTCATTCACTGTAAAACCTGCCAGAAATTAAACAGTCACTAACTTGGAAAATACACCAAACTGGACTTTGAGTAACACCACGTTTTTTCTGAAGACCACCTTCAAAAGAGATCAAGTAGCATTACCATATGGTAATACTTGTTTTATACTCTTCACTGTCGAGTGTCAAAATATACAAATGTTTCTGGCATCTACGTAATATGCATAACAGGGTTACTTACCATTAGCTGGAATTCTATTGGAAAATCTCCTCCACAGAAAAACACTGTTTGAAGTTTCTTCAGGGTGCCACAATTACCTTAGAGCCATTGAAATTTTGAATTTCTTGTATGTAAGCATGCATGTGTCAAACAGGTTGACCCATCTCCCTTTATCCACGTTGGTACCACGCTCCCTTAACTACACTGGAAGCCGATCACAAGGATGCAAAGCTCAGTGGGGAGGATGGCGGGTGAGTGGAGGAGATGACCCAATAGGAGAACTCCAGTTTCTGATAAAAGTAACCCCATTTTCTCCTACTTTGGATCTCCTCCACATACTCCCACTCTTTAGATAACAGTAAAGTAGAGCCTCTCAAAGGCAAACTGCAAAGTAAAAAAATAAACATATTTTTATTCACAATTCCAGTATAAAGATCTGAAATTTTTATTTGGTTTTGTTCTTCTGAAATACCAGATCTTAATCATCTCCTTTTCTAAATGGATGAATGAAACAACAGCAGCAATGACTCGGAGCCAGGGAAGCATAGCTCAGAGAGCAAGACTTTTTAATGCTATTAGAGATGCTCTTTTATCAATCACTCTAAGTCTTAATACTTCTAATATTAAAAAAATAATCAGTATTACGTGGAAAAAAAAATGAAGCCACGAGTATCAGTTATAAAGGTATAGGCAGTAATTTTACTATTTCTGTGCAGTTTGCCTTTAGTGGACAAAAAAGGTGAAGATTATGAAAACAGGGTAGAAACAAACCCACATCAGATGATCACAGCACCAAAGGCCAAAAAGTAATGCTTAAAGAATGTTTCGAATTACAATGTATCAAAACCTGGGGTGTGTTAAGTTTAAGCAGAAATTTTCCCAAATGACACTTTTCACAGCAGAAGAATAATGTTATCAATGTAGGAAATAAAACTACTACTTCTGTGCTCTTGCTTACACCACAGAAACAGAAAAAAAGCTAACAAATGTGAGTAAGTCTTGAAAGCATTATTGGTCAGATTGTAGTTATGACAAAACCTAATGCTGCAACTTGTGTATTACTTCCTCTCGCAGAACTACCAGGACTACATGGAAAAAAAAGATTCAACCAGCTGAACATTTGCAGCTCAATTACTCTTCCTGAAACGACAAAATAAAAAAGTAGCCCAACAAAAAGCAATGCATGGTGGGAGCTGGTACTTTACATTTTGAAATGTATTTTAAAAGCACCTTCAGGGAAAAAATGGTATTCCCACTATAATTGATGAGAACACAAAAAGGCTCAAGACACTGAAGCAAAAGTGATGCCACTTCCATGCCCTCCACAAAAACCCAGGACATAACTATTAAAGGTACAAAGAAACAGCTACCTAAAAACCCCAGAAACCTTGTTAACTAATTTTTACTAGTTGAGAAGGAAACAAGAAGTTACTATACCATGATCTCTTTCACTTCACAGTGTTTTAAAAAAAGCAAAACCTGACATCCTGAAAAATCTCCAAGGATCATGCAACAAAAGGCTCAGGAAGAAAAGTTCTGTATTCAGAGGTACTTTGGGAGAAACTGAAGAAAGAAATTACTACTTCTGAAAGTAGTTCTGGAATCAACAAAACCCAATGCTGTAACTACAACAGAGACGATGTGCCCCCACTTTGCTCACTACCTAGTATGAAGACCAATTTCCACTCAAAAAATTTAAAAAGATCAGACAACGTGGAGCATGCTAAAGGCATCTGCTACCACTACACTATTTCCATAGAAGGGCATTAAAATAAAAAGTTAAACACCAAAAAAACAGACGCTCAGTCTGAGAGAAACAAATTTCAGAACCTTTATTTTCTGCTCTTGTTTTCGTCATTACATAGCTTCCCAGAAGCTTTCACTTAGACCTCAGAGATCAGAGAGCATCTTAATCTCTATATAATGAAAAGAGTCTCTTACTAGAAAGTCCTCAAAACTTGGAGTTGGATTTTGTGTTATTTCAGAACAATTAATCATTTGCATTCCTTGGGGGTTTTTTGGCTTTAGGACACCACCCAATCTACTCTCTCCTACAAAAAAAAAATAAATTGATGTGTCTTGTCCATGAGAATGAGAAAATAACAGTATGATAGTTTATAGCAAATACAGTAGTTTAGATAAAACTTGAAGTCTTCACTGACAGATTGTTTCAATTCTACGATTACAAACATATCTACACGCACGCGTGCATCTCAGTGAGGGTTAGTGACCAGCAGTTCAGCATTCAGAAGGTTTGGTTCCTAGGCAACCTTTGGAACCAGCTGAACAGTACTGACTGGAACCAATGTACAAACAGTTATTGAAATAATCACAATTCCAAGTCCTGAGATTTCAGATCAGCTTCTAAGGGAAGCAGAAGAGAGGTCTGGTGGGAAGGGTATATTTGCACAGGCTACAGAACAACAGTGTTGGGAGTTCTCGTAGTTTTTTAAGACCACTCTTCTATCACCACTAATTCAATTATTAACACTCAACCATGCTTACAGGGAGACTTTAAAGGAAGAAAAGGTGATGTAATCTACATGAAAACACATTTGGTGATGGACAATACTCAAAAATCAAAGACATTTCCTGATAAAAGATCCATTTGGTTGCTCTGACCTCATTAAAAAGTCTTCAAATAAAGACATCTGAATATGTGAACTACAAAGAGCACTCAAGTCCTTTTCCTCAGTCTTCAAATATAGCTCAAATGAATAATAGATTATGATATTGCATCACCCTCATAAGATCTGCACTTCTTTACAAGTCTGAACACATCAAGAAGAAAATCTACCTGAACAAAGGAGACATTCTGCAGAAGTATTGCAAACAAACCTGAAATAATAAACAAAGTTCAACAGGTCTGTGCAGACCTAGAGGTCAGTCTCATCTGTCTGAAACGTAAAGATTTTCTTTTTTCCTTAAGAAAAGGAAAAAGAAAAATCAGAAAACCTACCAAAGATTTTTTAAAACTCCTACTTTGTTTTATTAATAAATGATAAGCCAAAATATTTTAACAAGAATGCAGCCTATAAATACCAAGGATAAAAAAAAAGACATAGTGTTTTAAGCTCGAATATCGTGCCTAGCTGATAGGACAAAGAAATTAGGAGCATGAAGCACAGATGCAGACATAGGGAGAGGGTCGACCAATTTAACGCATGCATCCGCGCAAATGCTTACCTACCTGAAATTCAAAAATTTTGAAGGGCTCCAGGATCTTCAAGGAAACTTCAAAGAGTTGGGAATCTGTGGATGAGATTCCAAGTAGAATAGGAGACAGCTTATACAAATAAGACTTAAGAAACACCACACCACAAATGATCTGATTCTCTGTACCAATTTTATAATGTACCGATGATCAGCCTAGATTTCTGATGATGAAAGAATTGTTTTGTGAGGTCTAGTAGATACTCCCTCCTCCCCAAGAAATCACTCAGTATTCAGTGTTTATTTAATGAAGAAGATACATATATATAGAAACTGAAGTCTAAATAAGATAACAGAACAAGGCATATGTATTGGATTTTCAAATTCAAAGGAGTCATAGAAATCCAAACAAAACCCATCACCACTCTTGAAAGTAAGAGTGAAAGCTTGCACTTTTTTGCTGTAGTCGCTTTTAATGCATTTGGAAAACCATAAAAGGTAACCAATGAAAATAAAACCCAGGGTTTTAACAGGCCCTGGTTCAGTCTTGTTTAATAAAGGTGGAGACTTCACTTTTTTCTGTCAGTTACATATAAAGCAGCACAACCTAGAGAATTAAAATCAGCAACAAATCATCCTACTTTTTCACAGCATCATGCACAGTCAATTACGCTTTTACAAAAGGCACTATACAACTAAACAGAGAATGAAATTAAGAACTGAGAAGTTTAAGCAGATGAAATACCAATTACTGGTTACCAGTTAAAAAACTATGAACTTATTTGCTGGAATCAGACACAAGGAAGAAGAGAAGATCTGGTCCGCCAGTGAGATATGCTTGCCAGCCGAAACAAACGAAAATCCCTTGAACTCCCTTGAAATCCTCTTCCCTGTCCTCATCCCAAAACAATACTAGAAGCTTCATATCAAGCAACAACTTAAAAAAATCAGCAGTGAAAAGCAAAGGAACCCAGACACTTCTTCATCCTCTGCAGGCTACAGGAACCTTACACAGTCAGTATTTTGTATGGGGGAAAAAGTAAGTTTCCAAACGTTAATCATCTCTTAATTTGTTACATACGTAGCACTGTAAAACACAAATGGAAACTACTGTGCCTAGGTGAAAGCATGCTTTTTATGACATTGCATTTTGCACTGTCTTTTCCACAATGAGTCCCCACACCTACTCGGTGAAGTCTTATACTGTATTTCTGATCATCTTAGGTTACGAGCATGTGTATTTAGTGGGGAAAGTTGTGCAAACTGCCTACTGCCACAGCAATTTCAAGAAGACTATGAAATGCCTGCTGATAAACCCCATACTGTAATGACGAAACATAAACTCATAAAAGAAGAATCTATTTCTGTTTAGGTATTCAAAACATACTACCAAATACAGCATCTGAAGAGCAACTTAGGAAAAAATTTTTGCAAGTTCTCTGCCTTGCAGTTACTTTGGCTGTGGATGCTCATTTCTGAAATGCTTTAAGACAGCTATATTGCAAAGTCAAATTTACAAAAATAACTTTTAAAACCTTTATTTATTACTAACCTTGTGATAAGCCCTGTTGATCAAATGGCTGCTGTGTTATTGTTTGTTGCTCAAACTGAGTGATGTTTTCTTGCAAAGCATGCTGGGATGTGACAAATCTATCTGAAATGGGGAAAGGAAGAGGATGGGAAAAAGAAAGAAAAAAGGGAAAAATATCAAGAAAAGAAGATACAATTAACTGCATAATTCAGATGTTCCCAAAACTCTGTATTTTATAGTAATCTGAATTTCTACTGCAGTAAAAACAAAGAATTATTGTCTCAATATGTATTTAAATCCTCACTTATTGTAGGCTTTATTTATATTCCTCTCTAGTACTTGTATTTTTCTACCAGTTTACTTACATTTTCTTGAAACCCAAACACTTAGTTTGTGAAGAAAGTGTTATTTGAGAATTTGTGTCCTAAGTTTCACCTAAGATAGAACCAATTCTGTTCAGCAATTTTACTTTTCAGCTCAGTCTCTTCTAAGACACTGCATTTTCTGAAGTTAATAGCATGTTTTTGCAAACAGGGCTACTAGAAGTGATAAAGCCTGTTGTTTACAGTTACTGCCAGGGATTGGTGTGCAGAAAGGCTCTTGCTTATGCTTATTCCTATAGTGCCCAAGGTTACTGGTAGATCTTGCGTTAAGACACTACAGGTGCTGGGAAGCAAAGGGTGGCAAGGAACTAAAAGGTCGCACCGCTGGCAAGGAACGGACAGGACAGCTAACTCAAACCTGACCAACAACAGTATTCCGTTCCGTGTATGTCATATTCAGTATACAGCTAAGGGATCACATGGGTTAAGCCCTCTTCTTCGATGGCCGATGTCCAAGAAGGACTCTCTACATTATTCTGCTTTTGAGCCAATCCCTGAGTTCCCAAATCCAGCTCCTGTGTCCAGTTCCCCTCTGCTTACTATAAATCGTATTTCAAGTACTCACCCTCATCTTGCTCTAAAGGCTGATCAGCCAATTGTTGTTCTAGTGCTGCCTCTTCTGTGCCCACTACTGGCTGCTGGTCTAATTCTAAAATAGCCTGCTGATCCGCTGCAACAGCTTCTGACTGCTGTAGCTCATCACTTTCAATCTCCACTTGCATCTGTGTGGAAACATGAATGCTTTGCTGATCTACTGCAGAATCATCTATTGAAGCAGACTGCTGATGCTGTTGAAGTTGCTGTGCAAGCTCGTATCTGCAGAGAAAGATAAGAAGGTCTTTTTTGGCTTCAATTAGACAGTTATCCTAGCTATTTCTGTGAACGAGTTTTTATTTTTATTATACACCTTAATTTGCTATACAATTCAGAGATACCTAAGTGCTTGCTGCTTATAAACATCCTTATTATTAGCATTTGCTACAGACCAAAGCTGCCTTTCCAAGCACCTTTAAGGAAGAGCTACTGAAATACACTGAAGGATTCATATAAAAATTGTACACATACCTGTGAGTCTTCATGTGCTTTTTACAGTTCAGCGATGTTTTGAATGTTTTTTGACAATATGGACACATATACGGTCGAAGGTCATTATGGATCCCCATATGTCGCCTGAGGCTACCACCAGTAGTGAAGGCCCCATTGCATATAAGACACTTAAAAGCTTTCAGTCCAGTGTGTGTTCTAATATGTGCTTTCAGAACTCCAGCTGACACAAAACCTCTTCCACACTGAGAGCACTTAAATGGCTTTTCACCAGTATGTGACCTTTTTAAGAGAAAGCAAAAGTGAAAGTAGATTTAACAGTCTGATTTACAAAGAGCAAGATAAATCAAGCTAAGGCTTCAATTAAGAAAATCCAAAAATCAAAGCTTTAATAAATTATAAACAAA
>NW_009693754.1:0-59867 GCF_000703405.1 Apaloderma vittatum
CCCTTCCCCAAGCCTGTAGTGTTGCATGGCATTGCCGTGACCAAAATGAAGGACTCTACACTTGGCTTTATTGAATTGCATATCCTTTTAAAAAAAATGTTTTCTCAGATCAACATATCATACTCACTCTGCCACTGGTCCTCTCTGTTGCTTCAGATCAGCCTCTGGGCAGCTGGGCACGATGGATGGCTCCTGGTATTTGTCCACCTCTCAGCCTCCAAACACAAACAATACTGAGAGGCTGTGCGTCCTTACAAGGGAAAACAACTACGTACATGCCTCCTTGCATCAAATTAAATTTTATTGCTTAAATATTACCACATCTTCAAGTTCCTAGTCAAATACGCTTTGAAGTCACTGGAAGAACTGCCATAGCTTCCAATGGCTTTTAAATATCTATCGCCTTGCAATGCTTTCAAGTGTTTTATTTTTGTCCATTCCTCAAGAATTTGTTCTGTGCTTTTCTCCACATCAGTACAAGAAATAATGTCCAGAAGTCTCTGATCCTCTTTCCGCTTCATGGCTTATCTCCACAAAGCTTTATTTCCCATTTTGACATCAGGGTGTCCCTGAAGCATGGTCCAGCCATCCTCTTCATTCTGGTTGGCAGAACGGTTTGAGTGTGTGTGAGTCAGGTGCCTTTTGGAGAATAGCAAAATGGGAAACTCTGCCCAAGAGGCACATCTAGTAGGCTACAACCCTTAAATGTGGACATGAGGATTAGGCTACAAACCTTAAATGTGGACATGAGGATCTGAACCAGTTGCTAGCCCCTCAAGAAGCAATGAAGCAGAAGCACAATGGAGAAGTTTGGTCCAGGGGACTAACGCAAAGCTCATTCAGGAGGTCACAACTCATCTGAAAATGAATGTAGACTAAGGGTTCACAGCACCAGAGGCTTCAGGCTACACATCTGCCCCTACTATGCTGCATTTCCGCTGGGGTCAGCACAACCCCAAAGGAGAAGGGCACCCGCCTATAGGGACAAGAGCATCCTCTCTGTATCCATGCCACCCAAATTCACCATGCTGAGTCTGTCACTCTATTTCCAAGTCATCAGGTGACTGGAAAGCTGAGCTACAATGGAAAAATAATAAATGTAAAACCTAAATATTGTTTTTTCTACTCCTAGTAAGTGTCAAGGTTTTGACCACTTGTTTGAACAAGACCCAAGGATCTGGGGCTCTATGTTCAGCCTTTTCTGCTGAAAAATCACTGGCAACTGTGACTTGCACAATGCACACATCAGTCCTAGCGCAGAGGAAGCCACAATCAGTGAGCTGCTGCCTCATTTATCATTGCTCAGCTTCCCTCTAGCTGCACATTTGTGGAATCTAAAGATTCGCCTCCAAAAGAAGAGCATGAAGCTGACTACATGTCTGCTGTTGTGAGCTGGGGCTTCTCTCAGAGGACGATTACCCCACAAACTGCGCATGATACAGCGTGTCTTCCAATGCAGCAGGCTAAACCCCAAAGAGAGAATTATGAGACACCTGAGTCACATTCACTACCTCCTCATCTGTAAGAGAGCAGTACACCTAGAAGCAGGAAAGCAGTGGTGAACAGGGGTGTTAAAGCACAGAAACAACTGAAGTACTGTTTCCGTGTTAAGTCCATTATAATACACCCACCTTACTCAACAGATTTGTTAAAATCAAGAGTATTTTTACCTTTGATGACACTAGCAGGGGGGGAAGGCTCTGAATGTACAGATTTTACATTGGCTGACATTTGAGAGGTTTTCCTTATTAGTTTCATCATTAAAATAGAATGAAGAGCTTTGTGAGAGATAAGGACATAACTTGAATGTAATTAATTAATGCAATTAATAAAAGGAAGGAGAATTGCTTTTTTATAGCACAAGAAGAAAACCAGACACAAACATACTCTTGAGCTTTTATTCTGTGTATGAAACTGACTCAAAGGTTCCTTTGTCCACTTTCTAGATTGGTCATAGAGATGCCTTTCTGAGGCAGTGATTATTCATGGTTTCACAATGGACATGGAGGTCACTATTAGAATCAAAAAATTAAAACCTCGAAATTTTTCTTTTGCCATTAACTTCAAATATGGAACAAAAAAGTCTTTATTTCCATCAATAATAGATAAGGGTCAAAGGCTGCACATTAAAATCCCCTCCATTAGGCACAGTCAATTGAATTTTGAGTTTGGTTTTCTATTCTGGAGTCTTGGTTGGGAACTAAATGTAAGAAGTCACATTTCCCGGAAAAAAAAAAAAAAGCCTGAGGACAAAGGGACCTGCTGATGAGTGTTCACACGGCTCTGGGTTATGGCAGCAATGCAGACCAGGTTCTGACTCTTAGCTCTAAGGAGGCAGTGATGGATGATGTCCCAGTGTGAAGGCTGAGCAGTGATAAATGAGGCAGCCATGCTGTGCACACTCAGGGTAGCATGGTAGTTTTACAACACATCATAAAGCAACACTGGCTGCTGCTTTGATGGACAAAACTCAGGGAGTCTGGAGAGGAAATCTCAGCTGTCTGTGATAAGGCATTGGGAAGGTCTGGCTGGCTACAGAAGGTAAACAAGAGAACGTTTGTTGGTGCCTTTGCTGGGAGAGCAAGAACAGCCATTTGGTAGGTAAAGACAGCTCATGCCTTTGCTCTGTGGATAGCCATGGAGGGGCTGGGGGCAAAGAACGCTGAGCAACACAGAAGAGAAAGCATCTAAGATATTCTAAGCCTTGATCTCAGACATGCAGGGATAGTGGGATGTTTGGGCCTTTGCTCTTGGACTTTGGAAAGACACAGGTGCCAAAACTGTATGGTTACAAATTTAGAGATACTGAGTGGGGGTTCATGTTTGACTTGGTCCTTTGAGTGGAATTTACCACATCCAAGGTATGGACCTCCAAGCCTGAGTGAGAAGACAGTGGCCAGCTGTTATATCTCCAGTCAGAGGGGACTCATCTCTGCAGCTCTGCAAAAAAAGCCGTCAGGGACAGAGGTGAGTCTGGCTGAGACAGAGAGGTGGTATGGGCAGTGGGAGGCAGGAGGGAGAGCTGAAATTGAAGTAATAACCTTTTGCTAATGCCTATTCCAATGACTTACTTGGATGTTGGCCGTGGATGGCACAGAGCGGCATGGTAAGGAGCCCTGGCACAGTGAAAGCACCTCAGCAAGTGGGAGTTAAAGGCATAGTCTTAGCAGAAAGAACATTGGCTTGGCTTGTGGTGGAATATAGAACCAAACATACAATCTCCAACACATGGAGACTGCAAAGGGAAATAGGAGGAAGGGGAAGGGTAGCTGACACTCACTACCAAGTAGCTAACCCTCACTGCCAAGTGGGAACCAGTACTAGATACCCTCTGAAGATGGCCCCAGTCATTCCCTGGAAATACAGGAGTGTTCCCCTCTGTCTGACAGTTGCCTAAATGTAGTGTGTACTAAAGTCCTTCACAAACCTCCAGAAACATCTGATTCACTCATTGACTATGTAAGGATGGGAGATCTTCACATCCATCCTTGGCTTTGGAGAATGTTGGAGTCAAGAGAAAGTAAGCCAGGAAGGAGGTAAGCATTTCCAGCTGGCAACTAATGCCCTGTCAGGACATTTCCATAGGACCCCAGCCCAAAATTCAACCACATATATAATCTGTCAGAATCACATTCCACTTCCAAGCAATGACTGTAATCACACTGAAGTTACATTACTCAAGGCTGCAAACAGCATGGCTTTCCACGTGTGAACATGTGGTAACTTCCCATGAAATTAAGAACATACTTCAGTAATGGTATTATCAATGACTATATTAATGATCCCAAATTATTAGCACAGATCCTATATAAACACTAGGAAACAGGTTCATGCAATACTGAGGTCATATGCTGAGCACTATAACCATCTTGAGCTGATTAATTTTCATAATAACGTATTTTTTGGTCTAATTTTGTTACATATGACAATTTATACACATTCCATGATCCAACAGGTAGGCCATATACCATCTTCATATTGTGGTTGAATGTGTGAATCATTGAAACCAACAAAATGAGCCAAGTTCAAAGGAGGAGAGAAAAATACGTATTTGTTTATAATTATTTGTTTTATTTGATCTAGAATTGCCAGTTCTCAGAGGGAATCTGAAGACAGAGAGCCTTTAAGCCAACTTCCACTTCCTTTTGCCCTCCATGAAGTCAGAGTGTTTTTCAAAAAGGACTCATCCTTTATTCAATTGAATGATTAAATTTTTCTTATTTGATTAAAATTATCTGTTGTAATGGGCTAGATAGATGACCTAGAGTATCCTTAAAGCTCTGGACTTTTTTTTTTTTAATATCTCTAACTTCCTTCATTCTCTAAATATGTACCATTTGGGTTCATTTTTGAGAACAACACATTTTTCTGCCCATGTTTGATGCAACATTTTTATTCACCGTGAAGCTGTACCATATGCTTTGGAGAAGGAAGAGAAGGCATGTTATTATGCCTTCGCTCTTTCTATTAGCTATCACTTAATTTTGCCCAAGGCTCTTAAGGAACACATTTTGGACACGCTCAGTAGACTCGGCAGCATTGAACAACTCTTACTTACCGAACTTAACTCCGTCTCTGGGCCGGGCAGGGCCATCCTGGGATACCGGTTTGAAGAGACTCAGTCATGTCTGTGGATTCACCCTGCTGCATCTGAGGAGGACTAAGTGGAGAATGGAAGGGTAAGAGCTGGCCAGGAGGGGACAGCTGGGTGGAGTACACTGCACTAATGGTGCTCTGAGAGAAGGACTGGCTGTATAATGGAGATGTGAGAACTGTGAGCTGGTGCATGGGATGGCCTGGGCAGCTACAGAGTCCAAATCAGAGAGTCCAGGGCTTGTCCAGAAGGCTGGGAAGGAGCCTGTTATAGAAATGTCGTAGCTTGCCTGCGACAATGCCTGAAAAGAGGGTTGAAAATAGAGACAAAATGGGAAAAAATGGTTGAATTATGAATTGGGGTGGCAAGGAGAAATGGAATGAGGAGGATGGTCAGAAGGAGCCAGACAAGGACAGAAGAGCCTTAGTATCCCACCATAGAAGGGAATTTCTGCTCCTTCATTGTGCCTAACGCACCACTGAAGGGTAAACCTGCCATGAACTCTGAGCACGGCTTCATACCCTGGGCTCTCATGTACGTACTGCAGAGCGCTCTCTGGGCAAAGTAAGGGAAAAAGACACACACTTCAGACCCATGAACTGCTAAATTGCAATTCATTGCAAACATTGCCCTACAGCTGCCAAAGCTGAATGCAGAGGAATAAGGAACCTGGATCCAGTCCCAGGCAGACTATGTTTGGTCTAATGCAAATAAACATGTTTGCATTGATCTGGACCTCGAAAACACAGCAGGAAATAAAAACAGTCCCCAAGCATGAGGACATTAGCCCTCGTCCTGACCCAAGACTGAGATGTAAGAAATACCAATGGGCATTTATAGCAGCAGCTTTGCAAGGCTGTAGCACCTCAGAGCTACTGCTTTCAGCTGTTGCCTGCACCCCGTTCTGCATCCGTCCTGCTGAGGGATTCTCAACATGACCCTGCTGCTCCTCTGTGTGACCCTGCAGTGTCCCCCACCAAGCTGGGCATTTTTCCCCAAAATACTCACAGATTGGCTTTACGGCTTTCCTTTATTTTTCCCTTGTATCTCAAGAAGCATTAAGGTCTTCTGTTGCGTGTTTCCTTTTGATCACTGCAGTGACGTATACACTTGTAAACTCCAATTTTTGTATCCTGAGAAGTTGGTTCAGGTTTCCTGATAAGACAGTGACTTTGCTGGTTCAGAATGTCCCTCAAGTTCAGAATGAGGGTAGACATCACTGCTGCATCTCATTTCTCACAACACAGAGAGCTCCAGAGTGTAGTGGAAAATATGTCCAGCTCCCAGAAATTATATCTGTAACATCGAATCTGAATTTGTCTTTTTTGTTTCTGCTGTGTTTTAGCCATTAGTGGCTGCCTTTTCAAACGCTCCTCTACAACTTGGACAACATGCTACGTGTTATGGTTGTTTCTTAGCCCAAGTTGAGAACATCGTATAACTCAGAATTGTGGGAACTGTGACTGAGTAAAAAAAAAAAATATTAAAAAAAGGTATACCTCAAGTCTGCCAGACCTGGCAAATAACGAAGCTTGCTGTTTCTGCTGCAGCTGTAAGAACAGGCTGTCCCAGCAGCTGAGGGAACTGGGATTGTTTTGTCTGTAGAAGAGGAGACTGAAGGGAGACCTTATTGCTCTTTACAACCTCCTTAAAGGAGGTTGTAGTTAGGTGGGTGCTGGTCTCTTGTCCTATGTTGCTAGCAATAGGACAAGAAGAAATGGGCTCAAGCTTTGCCAGGGGAATTTTAGATTTCTTTACTGAAAGAGTGGTGAGGCATTGGAACAAGCTGTCCAGAGAAGTAGTAGAGTCACCACCCATGGAGGTGTTCAAAACACAAGTAGATGTTACACTTCAGGACATGTTTTAGTGGTCATGGTGGTGTTGATTTGATGGTTGGACTTGAATGACTTTAAAGGTCTTTTCCAACCTTAATGATTCTATGATTTTCTATGTTCTTCTGGTAGAAAGTAACACAGACTTGTCCCTTCTCAGACTCCCTACACAGGTGCCTTCCCCTGACCCTACATCCTCACATCTTCTCCCTCTCTGCTCCTTTTCATGTAGTCCCTCCTTCCTCTTACCTTGCACCCAAGGTTTTTGATTGGAAATGCTCTGCTTCTCATCTGTAGGACAAGTCCAGCTCCAGCCATCATTCAGCCTCTGAGTGAAGTTTATGATTTTTTCTCCACTTTTCTTTCTTTATTGTTTAATTTCTTGCTTCTATTGTGCTCTAAAAGATAATATTTGATTCTTGTTTCATAATGAAATAAACTGACACATAAAAGAAAAAAGTACGACTGTCACTGCTTTCACCTTCCCAAGTGAAACAACCCCCAAAGTCCCAGTTTCTGTCTAACTGGTAACAGAGCTAACTGAATATGGATGAAAACTCCTAACAACAATTTTCTATCAAAATTTTCTGTCAAAATCAAAATGTGTCCAAGGAAGATACCAAGCCTGAAAAAAAATCAGTTAGAAGAAGTTGCAGTGTCTTGTCCTGACTTTATCATTCCATACTAATAATATTGCAAAATGTTCCACTTTGATAAAGTCAAAATACAATGCTTTGATATTTTTATTCCAGTACTGGTGTTACTGTAACACACATTTATTTTATGATTACCTAACTTTTTATTATAATGCTTCTACTTTATTGAAGTTAAATGAATTGTAAAATGAAAATAGGCTCAATTACCAAAGCAATCTCTTTCAAGGATCCTAAATCACACTTTTTAAAAATTCAGATGTGCATTCATCAGGAAATTTAAAGCATTGGCTTTGCATCTGTGTATAGTTCAGCATGAAATGCCAATGAGTGAGGTGTACCCACAGTGTTCCTCTGCCTTCCTCCAGCCTTCAGCTGATCTGAGTGTGCTCCCACGCATTGTGGCACTCCTTATACAGGCAGTAGTTATCATAACATTATTTAAATATGTCCTTCATAAACTACCGGTAACATTATAAGCTAGCTTTAAAGTTGACATGGCTGATCACAAAACGCATCAAGCACAAACTATTTGAAATCTACTGATAGGGAAGTCACCGTTTTAACTGCTAAGAAAAAAACAGTTCAAATGAAAACGCAGAAGCAAATAAAGTTCACATCAGTGCAGAGCAGATAAAACAGTAGTTCTCTACCTCTTTTCCCAATTCTTTTTACCTCTGTAAAGCAGAATTTCGTTAAACTTGCCTAATAAAACACCAAAGTGTTTGAACTCATCTACTTGCACCAAGGCAGGGTGCAAGAAGATGCTCTCACTACAGCTTAAACCTTTTTGTTTCCATCTAGTTACATTAATTCCTCATTATCTTTAGTTAAAATGAGATGTGCATTTAAAATAAACAAGGATGTTCACAAAGCTTTTCCATCAGTTTGTCTAAACCAGTCTAAACTTCTGATTTCAGACAAGTTTTAGCCATGTTCTGTTGCTGTTGAGGCTGAACTAACATATAGAAGGGAGATGTCTCCAAGAGTCTGCAAAGGTGAGACATGAGTGGTCAAAACACATTCTGCTCACACTGCTTTGCCACATATAGAAGTCTTTATAGCCAAACCCTTGTTTACATGCCTCTAAACAAAGAAGCTGTTTGAATGTCACATCTGGGAATGATGATACAATTGAGCAGTTTTCATCTATCCTGCAAACAGTTACCTGGAGCAACAGGAAAGCCAAGTGCTGAGATGTTTGTTCATTTGATGTCTACCACCTCACGTGGAATTGTGGCAACAATTAACTAAGGCAAACGAGCAAAGAACAGAATCAAAATCCAATGGAAATTAACAGAACATCTCAGACTTCGATAGGATTATGAGAAATGATCCAAAATGTTATTTTGATGCTCATAATAGCTTGTGGCTCAGTGGGAAGGCATTAATGTACCAGGAACTTAAAAAAATGAATTTTCCTGCCTGGGCATTGTGCATCGGTTCTCAGATCAGGACAACAATTGTGCTAGTCTGTCTGTATGAAGAAAAGTGAACTCATTAGCTAATGAGATGGAAAGCCTAGGGAGGAGCCATGGGCAATTTACTGTTGAATACTTCCTTCATGGGATAACCAATGGGATCACCTTCAATATTGTCTGCTCCATGTGATCTTTGAACGGAGTAGAGATGATCTAATATTTTTTCCTTTATTTTCTCAGAGCCTGTGATGCCTGTCTGTTATGCGCTGACTTCACCTTTTAGCCCTACATAGGTATAAACTACTTTGATGAGCTGCTCAGAGCCCTGTAAGCTCTTGTGACCTCAACCAAAGAGTCTATCTCTGACCAACTCCCCTACATTTGCTCACCTATGTCTCGTCACAGTGAAAGTGAAAAAAGTTGCTTTCTGTAACAAAAAGTACATCCTTTCCTTTCCAATGAAATAATAAAATATCTTGTGAGACACTTAGCAACGGACTGGAAAAAGAGGACAGAGGAATTTCTCCTGGGGAGAAATAATTAAAACTGAGGCATCAGTGTCAGGGTTGGACTCTCTCTGACTCTTGTTTGCAGTCTGGGAGCCCTATATGAGAGCAGTTAGCCATCGCTGTACATGCCCTGTAGAACAAATGGTATGGAGAATGTCAGCATTAGGCTATTCCTTTCCAAAAACTGCAGTAGCTGCTATTCCTTTCTGTGCACCCTGGAAAGCGTCCAACTACCTTAGCTCCCACCTGGCCCTCAAACACTACAGCAGAGAATATGTACCATCCACCAAACCCTAGAGCTTTAGCAGCAGTGTCTTAGCTATGCAACTGCTGTCAGTCCAGCCAGTTATGGTGCTCAAGGGAAAGGTGAAAGGATCATAATCATTATTATGTTCAACTCCAGTAGAGTTTTGGTTCCGCAGTATCTTGCTTTCCTTAATGTAGAGTTGTGACATGAAATACTGGGCAGCTGGAAGGTGTATTTCTGTTGTCTGGCTGTGACTCTCAGAGCACTATACATTGCTGAAGATGTTGCCTTCTTAAACCTTATATCCTTCTTCTTGTTGATGGATGTTGAGGATAAGTATAATGCGCTGTTGTTTGCAGTCCTAAGTGATACAGGCACTTGCGCACTACTGTACTTTGGCTGGATTGTCTCCTCATGCATGGGTTTAATATATACACTGTCATCATCAGAATGAAACTTGTTTATGCTTTTAATATTTTAAACTACCAAGTTGTTTAAATATTTGGTGTTTAGTTGTTTTGGTTTTTTTTTAATGGAACTCAAACCTGTGAATCTAACATTTTTGGAGAAAGCTCAAATTGTTAAGGAATCAGCAGGACACATCACCGAGCTACAATAGGTTCACTTTCATGTGGATGCTGTAGCAGGCAAGCCTTCATGGAAAAACTCTGAATGTGAATTTAGCTAGTTTTGGATAAAGACGCCTTTCAGCGTCAATAAACACCATGAATGCAGCCACGGTAGAGTTACAACTTAATGAGATGAGGGGAAGTGCACAGGGTCAGGCCTCATCTCCCAGCCTCTGTCATGCTAATCAGCTGGGCAGCCTGCAGCTGAAAAACTGCTGGAATTTTTATTTGCATTTCATTTAGTTGGAAGGAAATTGACCCAGATGGTCCACAAAGGCAATAGAAGGCTGGCAAGCAGTCTAGTGCTGCACACTTTTCCGAGGGGCTGCACTTGTCCGCCCGTCCCTCTTGGAGCCCAAAACATAAAAGATTAAAACAGCGTAAGGGAATTGATTTCATGATTTTTAGATAATTTCCCTAAGATTTCAGAAAAGACTTAAAAAACCTAATTTAATCAGCCAGGAGCTCAATAGTAATTAAAGGGAAGAAAAGCAGAGATAATGAAAGAGGTGGTAGGGATTTTTGCTGTTGCTGGTGGGAACCTTTCTTAATTAGAAAAAGTCTAAAATCTAAATGACGTTAATGACGACAAGCATGAACATTAATTGCAAAGACACTGTATCCTTGGCCAACGTAAATGATTGATTGCCAAATGTGATAAACTTCCTTAGAAAAAGCTAAAATGATTTGCTATGCACTTGTCCAAGCCAAATATTTCCATGTGTTTGCTCAATGAACAATATTGGTGTCACTGCGACTTGTTCAGCCAAAGCTTAGATACTTGCACAAGTGATGTGTGATTCCACACCATCTGCTCACGGTTTCACCTGTTTTGCTTTTAAACCTTAGTTAAAACTAATAAAAATAAAGGCACTTCAGATTCCACCTACTTTTGCATCGTCATCTTAGACATCATAACCTTTCAGAGCAAGCGCAGCAACCTCATGGAGGGCCAGATAATGGCATATCTACCTATTTGGAAGAGATAAACCACAACTGTAATACAACATTATATAAAATATTTCGTAAGAGCAAACTTTCATGACACTCCATAAATGCCTGGAGCTGATGTAAACAGCTGAGGAACCATTATCTTCCAGTTGCACCAGTGAAGGTCCTGCCTTTTACCTCCACCATGCCCCGAAAGGGTGGAACTGACCAGTCTTTCATTTCTACCAGCATTATGCTAGTCAGGGTGAAGATTCATCTCCTTGTATAAGATTTATTTCTAGACGGTTATGTTGCCTCAAACAGCAGCGTGCTAACCCTTCTGGTCTGAAAAGTTATTGAAAACATGCAAACAAGTCATAGACTCGTAGAATCACAGAAAATCTGGGGATGGAAGAGACCTTTACAGATCATCTAGTCCAAGCCCCGTGCAGTGAGCAGGGACATCTTTAGCCAGATCAAGTTGCTGAGAGCCCCATCCAACCTGACCCTGAATGTGTCCAGGGATGGGTCTTGTACCACGTCTCTGGGCAATCTGTTCCAGTGTTTCACCACTCTCATTGTAAAAAATGTCTTCCTTATATCCTGTCTAAATCTACTCTCATTTAGTTTAAAACCATTGCTCCTTGTTCTATTATGACAGATCCTGCTAAAAAGATTGTCCCCATCTTTCTTAGAAGCTACTTTTGCATATTGAAAGGCCTCAATAAGGTCTCCCAAGTCTTCCCAGTGCAAGTTCTGGGGAATCAAATCTAGCAACTTGCAACAGAATTGTTTATGACTTCCACTTGTATTAGAAATGCATGTAAATCTGGGCTAACCGCCTTGGATTACGAGCTTGTACAGGCTATTTTGTGATTAAAAGATCCTGATGTAGCTAAAAACCCACACAACGGTGTAGGTATTGACAGCTTATGTGAGAACAGAAGGATCTGGGTTTTTTCAGCTCCTAGTTCCCTGAGGACTTGAAGTTGATTTGACTTGTGGAAGCTCAACTGCTAAGCAGCTACATGAGTACACCATCAAAGTAATCCAATCATACCACTACATCCCCGGCACAAGCTGGACAGAGACTTGCTTTTTGTCTTCCAAGACCTCAGTGACTTGGTCATGAATTATCTCATGGATTGTTTTTCCCAGTTGTTATGACAGTCACACAGGAGCTTTGGTTTTATAAAGCTTACATAAAGTACTTGTCTACAGTCCTCTATTCAAAGCAGATTGGGATAATTTACATTTCCAGCACAGTCAGAAGTCCCAAACTGCTCCTAATGTCCCTGTTTGCAGTTCCATAGCTAAGAAAGAATGGAAGAATGACAGTAGGTCATCAGCTCCATTTCTCGATCTGGCAGTGGCCTCTTTAGTAACCTAGGGCAATTAATAGGACAAATACTTATAAGGGAGCCCAGATTTGTGTGATTCCATAGACTAAATGATCAAGGTGTAACAACTTAAAATCATATCTGAGAACCATAAGGCAGCATGCATAGCCACTGTGCACACTGAAGATGGCTGAAAGAGCTTCTGGCACTGCAAGTCCTTGAATTATCGCTTCTGAAAGACTGGAAAAGATCCATACTTCTTATGTGGCTTCCAACACCCCTGCTTGCCCTTCACTGTCAGATGGGAAGGACGGTGACTGTGGGCAGTGTCTGACTCACAGTACACTGGGTAGGAATAATATCAGCTTGTTTGAATAAACTCGAAGCTGGTTAAGAAATGCTTTAGGTTGTATGTTTCCTCTACTTAGGAGCCTGATGGTGAAAGGATTTGATAGAAAATACGGAGGACTGAAGCATTCAGATGTTGCACTGATTAAATTAAATGCTAAAGCACATGAGAAGACCCCAAGAAAGTTTAAAACAGCTTTCACCAGTGAGGGCAGCAATGGCTTCATTGGAGGACGCTCCCCTGGAAACAGCAGGGGGCTCAGCAATGAAGCAAAATTAAGAGCTTAGAAAGATCTGGATGGACATTCAACATCACTTGTTTCTGTCTCCTCTGGAATTTTCTCAGATACAACTCAGCTTTGCAACTAAGTAGAGGCTTAGAGCTAGAGCTGAATGTGGCAGGCCCTGGTGCCAAGGCTGTGCTTAACTACGTTTTGCCTGGCACCTGAGATTTGGATGTAAAACCAAAGTTGCCTCCTCTTCTTACTGACAAGGCAGAAGGAAAAAGTTTGAAGTAATCTTGGAGCATTTTAATTGTAGCTGAACCACTGCAGACCCAGAGCTGTCCCATCTGCAGTGTAGGTGAGATGCTCACCACCAAGTTGCCCCCTTAACTTTTCAGTTTGCATGAAATCACTTGGTTGTTGTCACTCATTATCTGGGGTAGCTGTGGTGTGTAGATGGACTGAATTCATCATACCATACATGAGGGCAGGAGTAGGCTAGGCCTCCTGAGTCCACCTCATAAGTCCTGCAGGGTGCTCACAGCTACATCAAGGCAGATGATGGACAGAGCTTGCTCTCTGGCACATCACTCTCGTGAAGGTAGTGCTGGAGGAGTCTGGTTGAGCAGAGTGGAAATGGAAGTTAAAATCAGGAAAAAAATGAAAACACCTGTGAAAACCAGCAATTTCTTTAGAAATTATTCAACATTAAAGAGGCTTGCTATCTTCTTGCAATGCATTTCAGCTGCTACCACTAACAGCAGTTACTAGGCCACAAGCTGTAGCTGCTGAAGTAAATGGAAAGACAGTTCAAAGTATGAAGTGTAGCCCTCAGAAAAACAGTTAAGGATAAACTAAATGCAGTTCTGTGACTGGTGACTCCAGTTGGCTCTCACCGCAGGACTCTGAGCACTGCTGGTTTCTCAGAGGGTTTGTTTCAAAGCATTTTAGTGTCCTCACCACATTTTCCTTGAAGATGGCGAAAGACAAAATCTGTTGTTTACGCTGAAATCCTAAGAAGGTCTCAGGCAAACCAGGAAATGTTTATTTAAACGTCTGGCAAGGAGAGCCACAGGCTGTACTGGACCCTGGCTAACCCTCCATCCCTGCTCAGCACTGGTCCATGCTGTGCTGGGGCTCAGCCTGGGACCTGCACGTCTGGGAAGCATTGCAAGCGAAACAGAGAGCCCAAGGGAGGACAAAGAGAATGTCAGTCACTCCAGAAAGTGTGATATATAATTGAAGAACTCAGCTTGCTCTAGTGTATGCCAGGGATTTGCTGAAAGTATTTTTCAAATATGCTGAGAACAAAATGGTCTTCATGTGTAGGACAAGAAATAAGATACTTAGATGCAGTGCGGAGATTTCAATAAGACACAAGAAACACCTACTAATGGTATGGACAGTGAAGGAGGGGAATTGTGCTGGAGAGGTGTGTGCTGTCCATTATGGGAAATCTTTAAGAACAGCTTGGAGAAACCTCCTGACAGGTAAGGGTGATCGTGTCCTGCGGCAATGGGCTGGACTAGAAGAGTGCTTGAAAACCCGTCCAGCCTTATTCTGATAGTTTGCTTTTTGTAACTTTTCACAGTGAATCTACTTTGATGACTTCAGGTCTCTGGATGCTTTTTGTTTGATTATGTAGAGTCACCTTACAGTGTGTGTAAAGGTGCTTGCACTGCTTAATTCCTCTAAAAAAATAGTGTCAAATATAGGGTTATAATATGTGGCTAAATACAGTACATTAGAAAATTCTTATCATAAGTCTGAATTTGATCTCTGTGAACCTGTTAAAAAAAGTACCACAGAATCAGTGGGCTAAAGGAAAACAATTCCAAAAAAAAGTAAAATTATTTCAACAGAAGAAAAATTGTGTTACGGAACTCTGCAGTTTAGTTTAAAATTCAACGGAAGGTTAATTCATTAGTAAAGTCACTCAAGCTTGAATAATAACAGCCTGAGCCAGAAAATCTAGCAATTTAAAGTAAACCCTTAGTCGTGAGCAGAACTTGTTGCATATGATGCCAGCTGCAGAAATTGCCATTTCAAACCTCACTCTGGTTGGCACAATGGGAACAAATAGCTCTCAGCTGCAGGTGAAGCCTACCAGACCTTTCTCCTCAATCTTTGTATAGTGTCAGTTCTTCTTAAAAAACAGCCATTAAATTATCACCATTGTCTTGGGGGAATGGTGATTGATGCCTCTTCTTTTATGCTAACTCAGCTTGTCTCTCTGCTCTAAATGGCCTTGTCTTTGGCGCGGATATTGGTAGTACATCATTAGGTTTTGGTACGCTCCGTGCGGCTCGCTCGCGCGCAGCTTGGCAAAACAAGGCTGTCAGAATGGCGTGGCTGTTCAGTGGATTAATACAACTCTCCTGAACATCTTAATAGAAAAAGCCACAGGCTCCCACCCGTGGGGGCTCGAGCAGGAGGCTTTGCAGGGAGCGCCTTCCCCTTGCGAATGCTAAGGTGAGGAGGTACAATCACCGGCCTTTGCGCTCCTGCAGCAGCTGTTGGGCTTCATCCCAGCTGCCACAGGGGACGATGCGTACGGGAGAGCGGAAGCTTCAGGAACTCCCATAATGGGAGCAGAGCCCAGAACATCCATTTCAGGTGGTTATGTTGGCTTTCAAGCATTGTTGCTTTGCTGTTGAGCTGAAAACATGAGCTACTCCATGTGTTTGTACACTGCAGCAGATGGCTCTTTTTTGAACACACACTGCTGTTTGTAAAAATACAGCTATATACCTTCAGAGAGGGACCAAAAAGAGAAGTGAAACCAAGGAGTAGGAGAACGCTCTAAGGGTCTATAAAGAGCTAAAGGCCTGTTCTGCTAACACTGGTACTGTCAAGGGTTAGGGCTAGGCCAGCCAGTAAATGAGTGACAGATGCTCTCTAATAATCTCTCTCCCTCTCCAAACAGGAAGGGAAAGGGAATAAGACAGAAAGACTTATGGATAGGAAAAGAAAGCTAAAACAGTTTTAATAAACAATAATAGTACTGACAAGAAAATAATGAAAATAACGGAACATATACAAATGTATACAGAACCGGTATTAAACCCAACTTCCTCCCAGCTCAGAAGGAATCAGCACTGATGCTGCAGAGCAGGCAGCACTGGGGAAGTCTCAGGCTCAGCAGCAGAGGGGAGACATGTACAGGAGATGGATTTGGGAAGTCAAGATTGGGATCAAAGGCAGAAGAATGGGTGGAGCCCTTCTCAGACGCTGGCCATTGAAGAAGAGATCTTAACCCCTGATCCCTCAGGCTTATACTGAACAGGAGTAGTTTTTTGGTCAGGTTTGAGTCACCTGTCCTGCCCATTCCTCTCTGTAGGTGCAACATTTTAACTCCTTTGTGTCCCTTTTACTTCCCAGCACACCTCAACGTTGTACAACACACAAGATTTAGCAGTCACCTCAGTTATCATAGAAGCAAGTATAAGCCAGAGTCTTTCTGCATACCAATCCCTGGTATTGACTATAAACATCAAGCATTACTGCTCCTACTAGCAGACACTCGAGTCCACAGCAAGCCCAGAGACATCGGTGGTGCAGTTATCCCTGTGTTCATGGCCACTATGGTCCCATGGGCTGTTTGCCATGCCAGCTCCCCTGGGGAAGCACTGAGAGGTTTCAAAGAGACCCTGGCCTTCATGCCAGCAGAGCAGAGGGGCCAAGAGCTACTTCCCTGCTGCACCATCACAATACCCAGTGCTGGGATGGTATCTGAGCCCAGGGAAGAGGGAACCAGACCTGAGGGCATTGCTTTTTTGGATAATGGGGGCTGCCAGTCTGAGCTATGGATTCATGTTGAGTCAGCTGGGTGTTCTTGCAAAGCAGGAATAATTATGGGATACTCACCAGGTGAATTCAGAGAGCAAACGAACATTTCTAAAGAGCTTTGAAACGTTTTGATAAAGAGATTGGGGAAGCAGGGAGGGAAAAGGTAAGGAGTGAAGATAATTCTGTTGCATTAAAAATCTTTCTTCTCAAAACTACAAACCTGGAAGGAAAAGAGCCAGGTTTTACACCTCTCTGGCCCCACATGTAGCATCACTTTTCACCTTCACGGGTCCTGTTACCCCTCTTCCTCCCTCGCCCATTTTGATTGCAAGTTCTTCTAGCAGGGAGGGTTTCCTGCCATGTGTCTGAACTGGCATAACATGCCACTAGTGCTGACTGTGGCTTGTCAGAATAAAATGATTAAATTTTTTTTATTTTAAATGATCTTTTTTTTTTCCTTTCTGACCCTCGAACAGTCATACTTTGTATTAGCTGTAATCTTCACAGTTTGTAGACTTCAGACTTTCAAGTAAAGACAGTAAGTACTAAAATAGATAGACACATCAAAATTGTTCTCTTAAATGGATAAAAAAGCTTAGCCTATCAGCTATACATCCTACCTGGGGAGTGTATGAAGCTTATCCATGCATCTGTACTTCAGAGATGGGTGACCTGAGCTCAGGAGTTGTTACTCAGACTCATCTTTTTAAGCAGCCTCTGTCTCAGAAGCCAGCCTAGATGTGCTGCAGTGACCAGAGCATCTGGCAGACTTCACATGGACAAAATGTCTCCCACTAGGAGCCTTGTTTGAACAAAGGCTACCCACAGGATACTACTAGTGAAATTACTGTGGTGTTCATGGCATAACATAACCCTCTGCATTTAGCGCATGATGTGATTTACATGTAACTCACTTTATATTCTTTTTCATTTATTTTTTAGAATGAAAACCTTATTTCTCCCATACATTGATTACTGGGTGTAGTTCAGGTCTCTGCACCTCAGGAAGGATGTAGTAAAATTAAAAGATACAGAAAAAGGCAATGAATGTCTGTCGGGTGAAGCAGCCACTTTATGTGGAAAGACTAAAAAGATTCCTCAGTTTAGAGAGAAGGCTGAGGGGATACACATGAAGTTCACAAAACCACTAAGGGAATAAGGCAAACACGGAATTGCTCTTCATCAAATCCCTTAACACAAACAGCGGAAAGCACTCAGGGAAACTGGGGGAGATCAGTTCTGTCACGGGTTAGGGCTAGGCCAGCCAGTAAACATGAACAGATGATCTCTAACCCTCTCTTCCACCCCCCAAATGAGAAGGAAAAGGGAATGAGGCAGAGAGACTTACAGGATAGGAAAGAAACACTAGAACAGCTTTAATGAAACAATAATGGAAATAATAGTGAAATGATAAAAATAAAGAAACTATATACAACTATATATAAGCCCGATATTGAAAGCTGACTCCCTCCCCTGATATCAATCCCCACTGGTGCTGCAGAGCAGGAGGCACTGGGGAAGCCCCAGGCTCAGCAGCTGTGGGACCTGGATACAAGGAGCTGGATTTGGAAACTCAGGATCCAGAACAAAAGCAAGAGATCCCACAGAGTCCTCCCTGGACACCAGCCATTGCAGAAAAGGGAAAAGAAGGAAAAGGGAAAAAGGGCGGAAACTCTCATGATCGCTCAATTTGTACTAAATATGATGTATATGGAATGGAATACTCTTCTTGGTCACCTGTCCTGTCTCTTAACCCCCGGAGATGCAACCTTTTACTTCCTTGTGACCTCTTTCACTACCCGGCACCCCCAGTGTGGCACACAAGAGCCAGCAGTGGCCTTGGTCACTGTAGAAATAAGTATCAGCAAGAGCCTTTCTGCATCCCAGTCCCAGGCATTAACTGTAAACATCAGGTGTTATCACTGCTGATAGCACACACTGTCTGCAAAAACATGCTGCGAACTTCAGAAAGTGCAGCCTTTTAGAAGAGACTAAACTGGAAAGTAAAAATCGCTAAACAGAATTGGCATTTTTAGCTAAAACCAGGACAGGTTCGAAAAAAGAGACAGGCCAGTGCATGGCTGGTAGCAAACATCTGGAAATCACATCCACAGGAGACTGCAAAGGTGAATGGCATCAGCAGGTTCACAAGGGGATTAGACACATCGGTGGACAGTAGGCTCATGAGTTGGTACTCGGGAGCCTGTGCAGGTACCTCCCACTGACATTCAACACCTCTGGGGCCGGGGGTTCCCAGCAGCGCACATAGACCACAGCAAGAGGTAAAACTCCTGCGCTCTCCCTCACAGCAGCCCCTACTGCCACCAACAGAGTCAGAGTAGGGGGCGCAGGGCACCAATACTCTGACCCAGCAGGGTGACTCTCAAGCTCACCTTCTGCAATTTCTCCTCTAACAGCTTCTTGCTCTCCCCAGAGCTCAAAGAAACCTCTCAGTGAAAAGGGACCACCATAGCCTGGCAGGAAGGGGGAGCGTGACATGGACTAGATAGATCTCACATCTCTGAATGTGGTCCTGGAGTTACTTTTATTCTGCTTTGGTGGCCGGGAACAATACCCCTTTAATAGACACACTGTTTTAGAGTGATTCTGTTTACAGCCAACTCCAAACAAATTTTTGCAAATGTTTTCCCAAATACAAAATAATCAGTCTGCTTTGGTGGCATTCAACTCCTTCTTCATCTCATTCCTTTCCAGAGATGTGAGGGAAACATGGTTTGCTAGGATGTTCATGGACATAGAGCCTCTGGCAAACATGCTCCTCCATGAAGAGTCACAGTAGGAAAGGATCATCTGGTAAATCTTCAAAGCTCCAGGAATTGCCCAATTGAACATCAGAAAAAAAGCGTCTCTAAGTTACGAATTACAGCCCAGTCAGAAAACATAAAAAACCCCTTCAGTTTGGGAGTGCACAAAGCAATAGACACAGAGTCTTCAGACAATCTACAGACTGCTCAACTGCTGAGCAGATTGCTGCAGGTGAATAATATACCAGACGAACAAAATCCTTCTATAGCTAATTTTGCAAACAACGAAATGTCAAATAAACCAGGCTTGGCCAGGAGTTCTAGCTTTTAGAATCTTGATTTTGTACAAAATCAGAATCATAGAAAAGAATGGTTCAAAGGACTGTTTTAGATTGGGATTGAGGATTCTTCTTAAGTTTGCAGTTGCTTCTTTCGAATGAACACTACACCTTCGGAAGATGTCAGACTGAGATTTCTGGGAACTACAGAATTCATCCAAAAGCTAAAGAAACCTTTATTCCTCTATTTTTCCAGCCAGCCTCTCTGTAAGGTGCTGTCCTTCCACTACTCAACGCCAAAGGCTTTGCATGTTCTCTTTCTGCTGTTTCCTTTCCTCTACATGTAAAATCACACTTGTGAAAGCCTAGAAATAGAAGTAGAATCTATCCTTTTAGAGACCTACTGCTAGATGAAGAAGATTTTACCTGTTCCCGCACTTTCCTTTGAACATTTAAATTCATCAGTGATCTCTATATAAGATGGCATGTTTATTGAATTCAGTTGTTTTACTGATTAAAGCACTTGGGTCGCCCTGGTTCTGCATCAACTCGGAGCTGGACACAATCTGCGGGAAGCACCTGAGAAAGCATTTTAACCATCTCAAAGCTCCTGAGAGCATTGCTGCTCCAAGAGGACCAAAACCACATAGCTGTGTTTGGGAAGAAGGAGGAGGAAAAGTGAGATAACCAAACTGTCGCTGAGCAGGAATAGAAACACAGCACTGGCCCACACCTCTCCCCTCTGTTCATTACTTCTATTGTCTTCCCGTCACCATGTCTTTGGACTCCACACTGCCTTAACAACTCTTACCTTAGACAGTGAGACCAAGCGCACCTTCAACAAGTTTCCAGATGACACCAAGCTGAACGGTGTGGTTAGCACACCTGAGAGATGGGATGGCGTGGGTTGTCATTCAGAGGGACCTGGACAAGCTTGAGACGTAGGCCCACCTGAACCTCATGAGCTTTAGCAAGGCCAAGTGCCAGGTCCTGCACCTGGGCCAGGGCAACTCTCGGTAACAATACAAACTGGAGGATGAAGGAGTTGAGAGCAGCCCTGCAGAGAAGGACTTGGGGGTACTGGTGCATGAGAAGCTGGACATGAGCCAACAATGTGTGCCCACAGCCCAGAAGGCCAACAGCATCCTGGGCTGCATCAAAAGAAGCATGGCCAGCAGGTCCCCCTCTACTCTGCTCTCGTGAGATGCTGGAGTACTGTGTCCATCTCTGGAGTCCTCAGCACAAGAAAGACCTGACTTGTTGGAAGGAGTCCAGAGGAGGGCCACATCCTATGAAGGCACACCCCTATGAGGACAGAATGAGTGTTGGGGTTGCTCAGCGTGGAGAAAGAAGGCTCCAGGGAGACCTTATAGTATCGTTTCAATACTTAAAGGGGACTTGCAACAATGATGGGGACAATCTTTTTGGCAGGGCCTGTTGCAATAGGGCAAGGGGCAATGGCTTTAAACTAAAAGAGAGTAGATTTAGACTAGATATGAGGAAGAAATTGTTTACAATTAGGGTGGTGAAACACTGGAACATGTTGCCCAGAGACGTGAGAGAAATTCCATCCCTGGAAACATTCAAGGGTCTGAGCAACCTGATCTAGTTGAAGATGTCCCTTCTCACCAAAGGGGGTTGGATTACATGACGTCTAAAGGTCCATTCCATCCTAAAACATTCTATAATTCTGTGAACTTCATGGTTACTCATACCTGTAAACAGCTCGAGATTCGAGTGATTGAGATGTGAAAAATGAATGGTCAGGTCTCTGGAAAAGAAATTCAGCTTCTCCAAATCATGTGGAGATATATTCAAAGAAGAACTCTCTTCAGGTTCCAGATGATTTCTTCAGCAGTAGGGATCACTCACATTTCTGAAAGGCATTCATCCTATGCCCACCCTGCCTGCAAGTCACTCCATGAGCAGGATGATGTACAAGCTGGATGTGTGAGCTGTCCCGGCTCTTTGGAGTGGAAATGTCTGTGAGCCGCTCGGCTGGCTGCAAGGAGGAGATTTGCATCCAGCACTCAGCACAACACTCAGATAGCTAAAAGTCTTTATCCAGGCACTTGGCTCAGGTGTCTAGGACTATCTGAGAGACCACCACAGTTGCTAGCACATGGGCATGAGAAGATAGCAGTTCTGCTTAGGTTACTGGTGCTCAGAACCTTCAGGAACATCCAGGCACACAGACGCCCTATGCCCAGGAAAGTAGCTAGAAATAGAGTTTAATGAGAAGATGGGACAGACTGTGGTGATCAGGCACACGGACAGACCAGTAAATGTTACACACAACCAGCCGTTTTCATTGTCTTTCCCTCTGTTTCTCCTGTTTTCACACACTTGTTTCCCCAAAGCACCTCCATCACTCTCTGTCTCCACTCACCTTTGGTCTTTCCTTTACAGGTACCACAGCAATCCTAAGATGTTCTTCCCTCTCTTTTCATACTCAGTCCCACACTTCTGTAGGCATTAGCCCTCTTAGCCTGTAAAGTGAGCAGGGAGCCTCTGGGATGGGGGCTGTTACCCCCAGACCATGGGGCTGATGCTTTGTCTGTGACAGCCGAGGGAAGGGCAGGTCTTCTCACATAGGTTATCTGGGGTTTCTCCAGTTAGGTTATAGGGGTTCCTTCCCTGTTACCACTGATCCTCTGTGCTTCTTTGTGTTCACAGGGATGAGCCTTCAGTCAAATAACCTAACGTCTTAAGGCAGCTGAATCCTACTCTTAATGCCAGGCATGAAAATAATATTTTCTGGAAAGCTGTGACAAATACTTGGATCATGCATGACCATTTTTTTAAAATGATAAACTTGCATATCTTCTAAAGTCAAGTTGTTATTTTTGAAGACCTGTGTGCCCTGTCATTTGGCTAAAGGTTACTTTCATATCTGTTACTTATTTTTCTTTCACTCCACTCTTCCTGTTGTAAACTAAACCATGAACCTCAGTCGGGTAAGACAAGGTGACCAGCTAGCTCCAGACTTGCACAAGTGCATCCCAGAGGCAAACCAGGGCTCTTGGCATTTGCTTTTGTCTACATCCTCACAGGGCAGGTCCTGCCTCCCTGGTCAATCTAGACTGCCCCTGACAGATTACAAGCAGCGTCTTCCTTCTCAGGTCCACATCAGCTGGGTCAGCCACACAGGGAAACATCTCTTGGTCCAAGACCGTGCTTTTAACCAGGGATGTTTGAAACCCTCAGATTTCAAGCTGTCTGAGTCCCAGCTGAAAACTAAACAATAGTTTAACCTATGCTTTTTCTCTAAAGGCCTTGGGTTTTATGCTGCACCCCAAGGAAGGGGAATCATTAGTTCTGAAATCTGGTCTCCAAATGCAGAAGAGGGTTTATTTCTTGCCATATAAGAGCTGATCACTTTCTTCCCCTGCTAGTGCAGTTGACCACAAGCACATCAAGAGTTTGATATAAAGAAACCTCATCCCTGCCTGTCTGTGTGCAAAAGAGATTTAAATAATATTTATCTGTCCCTGAACTTTGCTATGCCCTGTTGAACAGACGACTCGGAGCAAGAAAAAACAGCCAGTGTGACTGTCTGCAAGCTTCAACTTTTTTGTCCTCATTTAAGAGAGGGAAAGCTCTGATGAATCCCTTCAATGCTCTTGAAAAAACTGGACAAAACTGCCACTCCAGCTATAGCCCACACTTCAAATGGCCGTGAGATGGCCTTTTCTGAATGTTACATAGTTCAAGGAGGCAGTGAAGTGCTCGGTGGAAGATTTTGTATGGGAACTTTAACTTCCCATTCCATTTGACTTTTGGTCTTTAAAATACAGGTCAAATCAATGAATTTAATGAAGGCCGTGGAACACAAAGGCTTTGCCTTGCATTTTGACCTAGATAAAGGAGAGTCAGTCCAGGTCAAAAGGCTTTAGCAGCACTTTAAGTGGTTAGTACACAAATGTGACAGAGTGTTTAGACTCTCGGAGACTTGCAAGACCCAGTGACAAGCCGTTAAAAGTATTTGAAATAGCTGCTTGAATGAACTTTGATAAGGTACTGCTATTGTCTTCTATTGTCTCTTTCTTTTCATACCAAAACACCCCCAAAAGAACAAGAGTCAATGAATGTATAATGCAGTCTCACTTTTACTGGATTTGGGGCTTCTTTTGGCCCTTTGGACTTTTTTTGTGAACTGTTTATGCCATTTTCATTCATTTCCCCACATTAAGCCTTTCTCAGACGCTAGTGATTAATGTGACTTGTCAGTAAGAGCTTTTAAAGTGCAATGATACTTTCAGAAGCTATAATGTGTCAATCGAATTTAAGATTAAGACCAAATTAAGAGTAAATTTACTCTTACGGAAGCTTCTTGCGAGGTGGAGCTACCATACATGGAGGTGGTACATACACTTTCCAGCTCTCACACCACACATCTGGGCATCCAAGGCAAAAGTAGCTCAAAGCAGCAGACCTGCATATTAAATTCTGGATTCATACCTTTCCTCTCACTGGGAGTAAATAGCCTGGTGACACACATTCACATGCTCTATGCAGGCATCTAAAATAGGTGGCTGAAATCAGCTTGTTGGTAAAGGTAAGGTTCTATTACCAACAATAAATGTATTTTAATGGTGGAAGACGTACTGCCAGAAAGCGCACGTTCATAAGATCTGCCAGGAAGCAAATCTCCATTTAAATACATAATTATTCTTCACTACCAAAAAGCATTTGTCTGAGGAAAACTGGTAAAATGTGTAACAGTTCATTATGCAGGACCAAATTTGTCTAGAAAGACCAAAATCCTAGTTAATTTGTGCAAGGCAAAAAGGTTCAGTTTTGTTTTGCTTTTCAATTTTGTTGTAAAAAGTCTGCTTCTTGAAAGCTTTCCAGGCCAGAGATCAGGTTCCTCCTTTATAATGGGAGCTATTAATGCCTGAAATGGGCCGCTCTAAAGAACCACATGTCTGTTTCACATGGTTTGATAGCTCCAAGATTTTGCTCACTGTGCTTTTGGGACTTTTCTCAGTATTCTCTATAGTGAGATTTTTATTGTATTTTACTCTTTTGTCTGGTTTTTGTGTTCGAAATTTTTCCCTTATTCATTGACCAGCAACTTTCTGTCACCCATCTTTGACTTTTCTTCTTACATCTGCATTAAAGCTGTCATTTACTTCTGCTTTTTCCCCTCTCTCCATATTTGACAGCAAAAGCCTTCATCAGCTTTTATCCCTTTTTGTTCACATTATGACATAACCTGTGCAAAGTGGCACAGCTCCCCAATTCTTGTATATAAAATTTGCAACATTTTTTGAGACGGGTCAATGCCCATTTTGGGGATCCTTTTCTTTATCTGAGTACCGTGTTAAAACTTTTTGCAGATGTGAGCTATTCAGGAGCAGCCTGCGGCTGCATGCAGAGATGGGGAAAAGAAGAAAAGGCCTTCCTATTTTGTGATTGCCATAGTAACTCAAACATTGCCAGGGCGTTTGTTGGGTTTGGTAGGGCACAGCCGGGGAATTTTATTTCCTGTGCAATCAAGCCCTCTGCTGGAGATCATGGCTGGTCTGACACAGGGTTACAGAGAGGACAGTGGGCTTGTTAGGTCTGGGATTAAGCATTGCACTTTAAAATAATACCCATTTGTATCCATTTTGTTCAACGTAACAACAGCTGCTGGCCGTGAGATGACAGTCTTTGCCTTTTTAACTGGTCTCGTATGACATTTGTGAATGAGGCAGACTCCACTCATGTTTGCTTTGAAATCACACTGGTTGGTTTTGGTGTTTGATTCTCTGACATTGTTAAGTGTGTGGTGATAGTTGACATTGTTCCTGCAATTATATTTGTGGTTTATGACTTTTGAGGTGTCAAATTATCACTTCCATTTGCAGGCAAACAGGTTAAAAAAGAAAAGAGAAAGAAGCAAAGAAAGCATCTCATGTCAGTATAGTGGAAGATTTTTATTGGACCAATAGATACAGATAGAGAAAGAAACTGCCAGGTATAGGAGCCTTTCTTTGGACCTGAAATAGGAGCCACAGACTTTAGGTTGACAAGGCTTCTGTCTCCTTCCTGGGTCAAAAGAGGGACTTGCTGCTCCAAGAACTTCTTGTATTTCCAGGCTGTGGCACACACCAACGCTCCCTGAAAACTGCTTTGCTTGCACCTGGCCCAGGCCATCCTTTAGCCTTGATTGCTTCTGCTCCAAAGCACCCCAGCTTTCACCTGACCAACTGAGCAGCAAGGGCTCTGCTCCACCTCAACTCCCGGCCACTTTCCACAACACGTCCCAGCAGAGATGGAGACAGATGCATTGATGTAGGCCTGAGGAGGGAAATAACAGCTTCTGGGAGAGGCTCTTTAAAAGGGTGATGGATTTTCTGCTACCTCATGGTAACACATTCTGCTGCCCTCAGGGCTGTAGCGAAAGGACTGACCCATGGGAGCAGTAGTGCTGAGGCTGAGAAACACCCTTCATCCAGCGCCCAAAGACTTTGTTTTATTGGGTTGCATTTTTTAAACTTGAAACAAGTAATAAAGTGAGGTCTTTGTTGACCCTGGCAGCAAGTTTTCCACCCAGAGGTTGAAGAGGAGCTCTGCAGCTGCGAGTCTCGTGATCTTTGGTCCTGGAGAGCCTTCATGCTGGTGTCAGGTAAGCGCAGGACATTCCCATTTCCGTCAGGCAGCAATTGCACTCCTGCCTGAGACAATGTGAAGGAGCAATGCCAGCGTGAATCACGACACAGCTCTGAGCAGGGGAGAGAGTTAGCCCTCCTTCCCCTTCCCCACCCTCACAGAGTCAGTCCTGAGGCCAGGCTGCCCTGAAGTCTCTGAGGAACTCAGGACACAGGCACAACTTCCACATTCCCACTAGCTTCTCTCCTGACTTTCCTGCTCCTGCAGCAGGTCTTCAAGAGGTTCTCAGACCCATCTTGACGTGTTTCTTCAACCTAGGACTCCGCATTTGCTGAAGACTTCTGGCTCTGCTTAAAAAACAGTCAAAGTACTTAAAAACTGGCACATTGGGAAGGCTGTAAGGGAAGCCTTCCTTCTGTAAAGCCAGAGGTGAAACTTGGCCTTTCTTTTGCCTGAAATTTTTCCTAGAGGAGAAACTCCGATCTTTCTTGCCCATTGAAACTCATAAATATGATTTTCCCTGACTCAGGACAGCAGCATGAACCTGTTAGGTGCAGGTGATGCTCTGTAGTGCCTCACAGCTGCCTGAAGAAGAAGCAAGATGGGGCAGGAGGAAGGAGAGAGCTCCTGATGACACTGGCACAACAAAGACGTGGAGCTTTGTATCAGATCCTGCCTGATGGAAAGAAGCTCCCTCAAGCAATATCAAATCATTTAAAAAGTTTCCTCCCTCCCAGTGAGGTCCAAACTTTTCATTCCTAAATCATAAGAGAAGTTTCAAGTTAGATAGGACCTGAAAACTTCCTCAGTGCTGGTGACTGACAGAGCAAAGTGAACCACTTTGATAATGATGAGTTCATAGATAAGACACTGCAAAATTATCTCTAGTCACATTTACTGCAGGAACAAGCTTTTTTTCCTCTTAGAAATAAATGAATTATGCTGATACAGAATGAACAGAAAGAAAATCAGGTACATTAGGATGATGGAGTAGCTGATCTTCTTAAGTTTCTATTTTCCATGAAGCACCCACTTTCAGATTGAAAAGGTTAATACTCAGCTATCTCCCTGAAGCAAACAGGATTGTTGCCCATGACAACTTCTTTCAATATGCTTAAGGACCTGGATCCAGACTGCTCAGGCCACAATATCTAAGGAGAAGCCTGAACATGCACATCATAGAATCACAGAATGTTCGGGGTTGGAAGGGACCTCAAGAGAATCTAGTCCAGCCCCCCTGCTAAAGCAGGATCACCTAGGGCAGGCCATACAGGAATGCGTCCAGGTGGGTTTTGAAAGTCTCCAGAGAAGGAGACTCCACAACCTCTCTGGGCAGCCTGTGCCAGTGCTCTGTCACCCTCACAGTAAAGAAGTTTCTCCTCATGTTGAGGTGGAACTTCCTATGTTCTAGCGTACACTTGTCCTATTACTGGGCACCAATGTGAAGAGACTGGCACCTTCCTCTTGACACCCATCCCTCAGATATTTATATACGTTAATAAGGTCCCCTCTCAGCCGTCTCCTTTCAAGGCTAAACAGCCCCAGTTCTCTCAGTCTCTCTTCACAGGAGAGATGTTCAAGTCCCTTAATCATCCTCATAGCTCTCCACTGGACTCTCTCCAGTAGGTCCCTGTCTCTCTTGAATTGGGGAGCCCAAAACTGGACACAGTATTCCAGGTGTGGTCTCACCAGGGCAGAGTAGAGGGTTAGGACAAGTTCCCTAGACCTGCTGGACACACTTTTCTTAATCCACCCCAGGATCCCACTGGCCCTCTTGGCTACAAGGGCCCGTTGCTGTCCCATGGACAACTCACTGTCCACTAGGACTCCAAGGTCTTTCTCCATGGGGCTGCTTTGCAGCAGGACAACCCCTAATCTGTACTGGTGCCTGGTGTTATTCCTCCCCAGATGCAGGACTCTACACTTGTTTGTATTGAACTTCGTGAGGTTCCCCTTTGCCCAGCTCTCCAGCCTGTCCAGATCTCACTGGATGGCAGTACAGTCTTCAGGTGTGTCAGCCAGCCACCTCAGTTTTGTATCATCAGTGAACTTGCTGAGGGTACACTCTATCCCCTCATCCAGATCACTGATGAAGATATTGAACAAAACTAGACCCTAGGGAACACCACTGGACCCTGGGGAACACCGCTGGCTATGATTCATTAACCCATGGAAGATCTTCCTCAAGGCCAGCTCTCCTCTCTATTGCCCTTTCACTTTGTGCACAGAAGTGGAAAAGCTAAAGTGGGGACTTCTGAAGATGTTGATGAACGTGCACACCTCTGCTGCCACCCTCCTAGTGGGAGCTCCTGTACAAAGCTGTGTTTGGGATGGACTGCAGCAGCCTTGTACCACTTCCTTACTGCATGGGCTTTGTTGCTCAAGACTCAAATCAGTTGAATGTAGAAACTAAATGCAACACAGAATATGCTTCAGATGTGAAACACATACTCCCGCACTCTGAGAGCACTTCTGCCATGTACAGGCAGATGACTTGGAGCAGGCATGGCCAGTCACTCTTCTCTGGGACCAGGTGGGGCTGCAGTCCATGTCCTGCCTTTTTAGTACCCACAGCTGCACAAACCAATATTGTTACCACTTTTACCTAAGAGCATCACACATAATAAGGCAGGAGCAGCTGCATATACCACCAAGCTCACCACTCTGACTGAGTGAAGGATTGATCGATCGATCGATCGATCTATCGATCTATCTATCTATCCATCTATCTATCTGTCTATCTATCTATCTTTCTAATCTATCTATCTATCTATCTATCTATCTATCTATCTATCTATCTATCTATCTATCCACCTACCTATCTATCTGTCTATCTATCTTTCTAATCTATCTATCTATCTATCTGTCTATCTATCTATCAATCTATCTAATCTATCTATCTATCTATCCTAAAATCACAATTCCACCCTGAGATAAATCCAGCACTCTCAGAAAGTCTCATATGCAACTCAGAGGAAGACTTTCCTTATTAATGCAAAGCTGTCTACATCTTGCATTTTTGTGACCTCTCTACTTTGTCAATAAATCCATTCTCCCTTCTCATGTCTTCCTCTCCTTGCCCCAAACACACAACTGCACTGGGAGAACCACCATTTAGAAAACAAACTTCATCATGCTATCATAGTTGACATTACTGTATTCTTTAAATATTTCCCTGTTTCCGCTACCAGGAATTCTTTCTCTCCCCTTACAGCAGGTAAAAAAATTTAGGGGGCTGTTATGTTTTTATGACGTCCATGGTCTACAAACAGTGAAATCAGTCCTATTGTTATCAACAGAAGTTGCACCTATAATAAATATTCACAATATGATAATGAAATGCTAGGATGCTTGGAGTTACTCGTGACTCCTTAGACATATTCAGAAGCCATTTGGACATGGTCCTGGGCAACCAGCTCTAGGTGGCCCTAGAAGGTTGGACCCAGTGACCTTCCAACTTCAACTCTTCTGTGATGTTAAGTTGAATGTTAGCCACTGTAATATTGCTAAAATGCTCGTTATGACATTGGTGTGCCACTGCAAACAGTCTTCAAAAAATGAAGATAGCAAGAATCGACAAAGGATGTTGAACTTTAAGGATAAGAGAGACTAAGAAACAGCTTCCCTTCTAATTTTCTTCAGCATCAATTCACAGTAACTCTTCTGATGTCTATGGATTCGAACAGATGTAAGAAAAGAATCCTGCCAAAGTCCCATAGTTCTGAATCACAGAATGTTTTGGGATGGAAGGGACCTTTAAAGGTCATATAGTCCACTCTCACTACAGTGTGCAATAACATCTATAACTGGATCAGGTTGCTCAGAACCCTGTCCAATCTCAGCTTGAATTTTGTTTTCAGGAATGGGGCTTCTACTGTCTCTCTGGGCAATCTGTTCCAGTGTTTCACCACCCTCATTGTGAAAAATGTCTTCCTTATATCTAGTCCTTTAGACTACCCTTTTTTAGTTTAAAACCATTGCCCCTTGCCTTTGCAACAGGCACAGCTAAAAAGATTGTCCCCATCTTTCTTATAGGCTCCCTTTAAGTATTGAAAGGCTGCATTATGGTGTCTCTGGAGCCTTCTCTTCTTCAGGTTGAACCCCAACACTCTCAGCATTTCCTCGTAGGAGAGGTGTTCCAGTTCTCTGAAATAAGAGGTTTTAAAGGTCAGTCAAATCCAGCTATGCATGAAAACCTACTGCTGGAGAAGACTTCACTTTGCAAGCCAGATTACATCTTGCTTACTTGTATTATTTGCAGAAGAATTAATCTATATTTTGTCCCCACATGACACCTAATTTCTAAGTTTTACAAGCCCAAGCAATTCAAAGTGTTATATTTGAATGTGTGTCTGTTTTCATCACATCAGACCTATAGACACAGCTCAGGTTTGGTGGGATCATTGTCTCTTCTGCAAGTGAGCCATGATTCACTGGGCAGCAATGGATGCTAGGCCTCAGCCTCATCCCTCTTACAGCATAGGAATTAGGATGGCAGGAGTGTATATATTTGCCTTTAGGTTTGAAGCATTAAAATCCAGAGAGTGGTAACCTTTGAAATAAGATGGCAATATGTCCTTTGTATAAATTCCCAAATTTATTCTCCCAAACAAACTCCCAAATTTTCTTAAACAAAATATCTAATCAGTTCCCAGAACCAAATGATAGGAAAAAGTTATTAAAATAGTGCACTACATGCTGTAATCCACTTCTAGGGAGAGCACTGATGTGGCTCAGAGCTTGTCTTCAAGGTGTGCATGTCTAAAAAGCCAGTGAATCTCAGTCTTCTTCACTACAGTTGCGTGAAGGGTCTTATGTGACACCTAAAATACACAGCTGTTCCTACAAGGAAAATCAGTAGACTGTTATTTTGTCTCACAAATTTTGAACTTAGCAGAACTGAGAAGCTACTTCCATCATTTTATCCTTTGCAGAGAGAAGGCTGAGGTGGGACTTAACTAAATCTCAGCACAATTCTACACTGTGTTATTGCCTTACTAGGTACTTTAACACAACAAAAGCACAAAGAAAGCCAAATCAAGCCTGCGGACAACTTCTCCACAGTGAGGTACACAGCGTACAGCTTTGTGGTCACTGCTGATGAAGAAAGATGCTCAGACCTGATGCCTAACAGCCCGGGTGAGAGGAGAAAATAGCCTGTGCCTGCCATGGCACGTCTGTAGCTGACTCTGGCCCGGGAAGGGTTAAACGCTCTGTGGTGAGGTGGGACAAACTTCACTTAATTCTGTGGCCAGGCCGATTGTTTTGACACCTGCACTATGTGAGGGATGGCATGGTCTCCTTTGTGGTACATAATGGCACATCTTCATTATTGTTCTAATACTCTGAAAAAAAAAAAAAAAGCCCAACCAAAAAACCCTCCTCTAATCTTTCTGTGGTGCCAGTGACTGTAACAATGCCGGGACGTTTTATTTTCCTCCTTACTCTCTCTTTCACTTAACCCGCTATTGTTGCCATAGCCACGATGGTGCAGTACTGCTGGTTCGGGGAAGTTTCTGTACTGTACCGCCCTGAGCTTATTGTTTAAATCTTTATTATTCAACTGTTCTGAAGATTTACATTTTTAATGGCTCATTTATGTAATCCCATAAATAAAGTAGCAGAAAAGCATCCCACACAAATGAGTGAATTGGGGTTTGAAAAAAGCTGCTGAAGCAGGTCACTCAGGGTCTCAGCTGCGGGGCCTTGATTGGTATCAGCGATATAGCCACTGTGGCAATGGACTTAAGACCACCCAGTCAGCCCCAAAATGGTGCATTACCAGGGAATAGTGGAATGGTGCTATAGTTCAATCTCCCCTATTTAGCAGGGAGCAGAGTTCTGCTGCAAAAACCATTTCAGCCTCAGACTCATTTACCTTATTGCTTTGACAGCTGCACCTCTCCCGCAGTAAAGTTTAGATGATTAGCTTTTCCCTCCAAGCAGCTGATGGTGATAGTTGTTTTTTTTTCTTAACCAGTATATTCCTGGGGCTGATAAATTCCCTCTAAAGAGGCTGTGAATTCAAGCACCTGCCTGAAGAATTTGTTTTATAAACTGAGCGCTGAGATGGAGATATGTTCAAACAATTCACTTTTAAGCTTCTCCCTGGTTCTCCCTTCACCATCTCCCTCCCCACACATAAATCTTTCACGAACTGTGTGTCTTTTGAATGGGGTGAGTGCATTTGTAGCTGCAGCCGTGCTAACCAAAGACACGGAAGCTATTTTGTTTCTGGTCAGTTCTCACCCTTCAAAGTCGATTTTTAGATGTGATCCTACAGAGCAGCCATGCAGCCACTGTGCATCCTGGGGATTTAGTCTTGGCGCATCCACCTCCCCTCTCGAAGCATCCTGCTGTCAAGCAGAGGTACCAGCAACCAGCTGGGTGCCCCACATCTCGCACCCTTATGCTACTCTGCTGACTCAGCAGAAGAAACCCACCCAAGACCAATCTTGTCTCCTTGCATTGCTTTTAGTCAGTGTCACCCTGGTGGGGCTTTGGCCCCACGATCTAGCATCACACCGGAGGGTGCCCAGGCTCAGCACGGGGCTGCCCTGCTTAAGGGACTGAGACAGACGTGAGCCGGCAGCCCCGGGGTGGGAGGACAGCTGGAGAGCTGGTCCTCAGCATGAGCCTGGACAGTCTTGGGCTCCACAGGAGCTCAGGTCACAACAAGATAGGGTAGCTGGGGCACAGGGACAAGCTGGTGCTGCCTGAGAAAGGGTGGTATGAGGGGTTACTCCTCCTCCTCTTCACTCCCAGGAACTCTTCTGGTGATCGTAGTTGGTGCAACATGTTTGGAGAACAGTTTGCTCTCCTCTGCAACTGAAGAGCACGGCTGAGGCACAAACCGTGACCCCACCATCATGAGCACCTACCCAGGGATGAGCAGTGCCTCACCCCTGCCAGTTCCCACCTCCCAAATAACAACAGGCATCAGCCTCTCCCCACCACAAGACAGCCAGGCCAGGTCCTCACAGCGCTGCTCCCACGCACCTTCCCTTGCTGTGGAGAGTTGCGGGAGCGGAGGCAGCCCCATCCACCGTCCCCGGCTCTTCCCAAGGCTGCTGGGACAACAACTGCCAGACAGACAACAACTGCCAGACAGACAACAACCGCCAGACAGACAACAACCGCCCTGCCAGAGCCGAAACAGCGCGACCCATGCCCAGCACCCAAACAGCAACACAGTCTGCTGTTGCAGAGACCCACGCAAACACTGCAAGTATTTTAAGCACAAAGGCACAAATTCTTTTCCCCTAATTTAAAAGCAAAACAGCCTGTTGCAGAAGTACGCCTGCCTGAAGCTCTGCCTGCAGATAAACCACAGCAGTCCACAGGCGAGGGGTGGCCGGACAATAGCCCTGCCTCCGTTTACCTGCTGGATCTTGTTCTGCCCGGCTGCGTGAAGCGGAGTCAAAGGAAGCTGCTCGGAGGCAGGGAACAGGCAGTGAAACAAAGGCAGGGAGAATACCAGCCGGCCCAAAGGAACAGTGGGGAAGCTGGTAATTGGGCAGTGTGTGTTTGGCTTTCGCCAGGCTAGCAGGTTTGTTTTTCCCAGGCTGGAGCCTAGGCTGAAAGAGACACAAAGTTATTAAAGACCTCAACCTAGAAAGGAGAAAGAGAAGGGAAAAAAAAGCTGGCGGCAGCACTGGAGGTGAATCTTAAGTAATGAGAGCACAGTGGGGGCTCTCTGCTCTCTCCCGAGGGTGGAGGTGCCTGGGAAATCATTTTCAGTGGGCAAAGAAAAATGAAGTTTAGGTAAAATTATTCCTGTGGACTTTTATTGCTGGTTTAACTCATTTCTAAGACAGCAGGGAGCCTACCGGGCAGGATGCAATTGGTCCTGCTACTGAAAGGTAGAGCTGTGTCTTCCTAGTCGCCTCCTGGTTGCAAGATTCGTGCAGGGATCGAAATGGGACCCAGTGACGAGGCATCCCCAGAGCCACCATCGGGAAGGGAATTCCCTGTGGCAGAGCGGATCTTCAGTCCTTTCTCCAGGCAGATGTAGCAAAGAGCTGTATGTCTACCTGCAGGTCTATAGTGCTTCTTGCAGGCAGAATGTGCGAAGGAGCCCAGGGCTGACCAAAAGCCGTGCCAGCGCAGCACTAAGCCTGAGCTGTTTTACCCAGCTCCTAAATGTAAGCCTCGTGATAGGGAGGGAAAGCACATCTGCAGCCCCTTTCCCTTTTACTTTGAGGAGAACCTGCTGTGAGCCTTGTGGTCTTCATCTGCAAGAAGAGGTGATGCAAAATCTCACTGCTGGATGAGCAGTCATGAGGGCTGGGGGAAGCAGTACCCAAATCGTGAGCCTCATGTTAAAACTGGAACCAGTAGGAGCTGATGGTGATCCCACACTTCTGCTCTTTTGGCTTCCTTCCTCCTTTAACCTAGGTGTCAGTGACTCGATGGAGACGGAGTGAGGTGCTAGCTGGTGCAAACCAGCTCAGCTCTGCTGACAGCAGCACATCCTCAGTGACTCAAGCCAGATGAGAACATACTAACTGACTTGGTACCATTTGCTCTCCCAGGAGCTTATGCTTTCTCCCAGAGATTTATTTAACCAGAACGGCCTCAGCTGTTTGACATGAAGGAGGTCTATGTGGTAGCCATGTCCCATGCAGTGTCTTGCTGGGGTCCTCAGGGAGGGAGACAGGACCAGACCACGGGAATCTTCACTCGTCTCTCCTTGAGGCATCTCCCAGCTTAGTAAACTGAGACCAGGAGAGAAAGAAGGAGATAATACTCAAAGCCAAACTCTTTTCTAGACAAAACATATTCTGTCCTCTAAGGAGTTTGCAAGTGCCTTCTTTGCATGGAAGGGTCACAGAGAGACTAATCTCCCAGCAATGGCCACAGCAGCTTTAGAAACTGAACCAGCAATGCCATGAAATCCCAGCAACACCGGCTCTCTGCTGCATTAGCAACACAGTAAATTAAGCTGAAGAGCAATGTTTTAATTTAGGGGTTTGCTGTGGGCAGAGTTATCCAAGTTTAGACATCCAGATTGACAAAGCCAACTGTTTTGCTTACCTTCCTTTTGGCTTTTGCTATTACTCTGGCACCTGTTAATATGGTAAGGAGAGAAAACTGTATCTGAATATAATGTATAGAGTTAAGGCAAAACAGTAACTCACACAGAGCCTTGGTTCCTTAATGTGTTATCCTCCTTTCTTCTTATTATTATTGAACTTAAACAATGTCTCATTATCAGGAACTGTCATTACTGTTCCCGATGGATTAGCTGCTTGCTGACATTTTTCTCTCTCTGAAACACTTTGAATGACTAGCATTGGGCAAACACTCACCCCTCATGGGATGTTTTAAAAGACACAGGCAGTTCCTCTCTGTGAAAAGCTGGAGGATTCAGAAGACAGAGAGTCTCAAGCAGAATGCCCACCTACCTTTCCCATAATGAGACTCTGGTTTTATTTACACAGCTGACAGCCAGCTGTGTGTAATATTGCTCCTGTGGCACTTTCTTGCAGTCTCTCCCCATTCCCATCCTTGTGTCCCATGAAAGCACCAAGAGCCTGCCCTGGATTTCACGGTGAGCAGAGGATCAGGGACACACCTGGTTGGAGGTGAATATGTGTGCTCCTGCTTGGCAGGAGGGTGAAATGAGACTGCGTTAAGACTACTCTCACTGCCACCTGCCCGAGCAGACATGAGGCCACATTCCTGCATCCTTCCTTTCATACCATGGATTTTTCAGATCCTCCATGACAAAACTGAACTTCCTCAAGCTGGAGCCTTGCAGTGGTCAACCCAGTGGAGCTGCGCGCATGCAGGCACCAAGGAAGGATCTCGACAAGGTGAACTTCACAGAAACTGTTAAATTTAAAAGGATCAGTGATGAAGCAGGTGCAATATGTGTTAGTTTTTCTTCATTTTTCTAATTACCATGCATTTGTGACAAGCATCAGAGTCAGCTCAACCAAGTTCCAGAGCTTGTGCCTTTAGCCTTAAAGATGACAAACGGGGATCTTTGCCGTCTCAGCACAGACCTGAGATGGGTCAGGACACTGTGCTGTGTCTGCCACCCAAGGGGAGGTGAACTGGGTGCAATGGGGTAGCCAGGGTTCCTCTTCCACAAAGCTAAACTGGTGCAGGTGAGAGGGTGGCAGAGAGCTGCAGGATTTCTTTTCTACTTGCCACCAAGAGTCTCCATCAGCTCTCCAGGGTTGTACTTTCAGACTTAAGAGTCCAATTAAGGCCTCAGTTACACTGGTTTTCTACTCCTGCGGTCTAGACAGCCTTTTCTCATCCACACCATTAAAGATGCCATTGCCTTCATTTTCTGAAAAAGCTCTGCTTTTTGCCTTTGTGACCATAGTGTCATATCCTTGTAACATTTCTTTTTGTGGTGATGTTCCAGCCTGAAATGATAGAAACAGCAGAACATGAATCTGTCCGTCATACCATACTCCAGACCATAACAGTGCCTCACCGACAATACAGAGTGCCTGAGGTTATTGACAGGAGGGGATTTTTTTGAAGCATCCATATGTATCTATGCTGGGTATTCCTACATCTCAAATCCCCATTTATAGAGAAGAAACTAAGCATCAGTTCTGCTCTGGTCACTGCCAAAGCCATGGCTTGTCCACATCCACAGTCGAAGCTCACAGCAGTGGTGCCTACAGGCTCTGGAAGCCACAGGGGTGCACAAGTCCCTGGGACCTTATCAACCCTGGCTATACCAGGAAGCTCATGGCCATCTGCAGAGCAGCCAAGAGGACAGCAGGTGGGTGAGAAACACAATCTCAAGAGTGCTCATGACCATGCAGAACCTATTCTTTATGCTGCAGACGTATCCAGAGCAATGAGAAAACCTTCCAAGATCCTACAAGGAACTTGCAGACGGAGAACCAAACTCTCCTGAGACCTACACCAACATTACAGAGGACTATGTCCCCTCCCCAAGGGAGTACACAGTTAGCCCTGCGCAGTTAGCTCTGTGCTATTGCAATATAAAAGATATGGGATGCTCTCGGGAGAACTACACAGAACTTGCACAGTTCCTCAGCCTAAACTATATGGCTCAACAATCCAGTCGTTACACAAGTGAATATTTTATGAACAGCAATTTTGTATAAAAATAGCATATTCTTCTTGCTTTCCCTTAAAAACAAAAGTTTATTTTTTTGTTGCATACAGATGGAGATGCAATGTTTTGAGTTTCGACATAGATAAAAAGTTTCTAGAAGGTTGCACGAGGTAGAGGGGAACAGCCTGAGAGTTACTAAAACCATATTTGGTAAATTTAGAGTCTAGGCAATACTGAAACAACACAAAATACATAAGGAAGATACATCCAGTGTTCATTTGGGACCTTCAGAGGCTGCTAAGTATTTGGCATAAAAGCATTAGCTTTTCTCCGTCTTAAGACTATCATATCTGGAAATGAGGGCATGAATACATATAGCTCACAAAATTTTTAAGGTTTCTTTTTTTTTTTTTACTTGGAGATATGCCCTCTTTAACGTTTAATCTTTATTATTTCCTATTGACAGTCACTAAAGCAAGGAGTGTATATTAACAGAGACAAGAGTCTCATTCATAGATAGTGAGCTACAACACATTATTTGCAAGTGCAAAGATCACTCACATGAATAAAGATTTGGTGGATCAATGACTCCACTGATAAAATGAATAAAATCCTTCTCCAGGCACAATCGAAAAATGTTTTCTTGCTACTTACCCAAGCAAGTCTACTTTCGTGTTGTTCCAGTTTAATTAACTGAAAACACATAACTATTAATGAGAGCTCTGATAGGGCAGGAGAGGAAACGCGCTTCTTGGTGATCAACTTGCAGCCACAACACAAAAACCAGTTCTGTTTGTGCAGAAGAAAGCAACCCCCTCCTGCTACATTATTCCATTGATCTACAAACATTTACATCTCCTTTGTTAACTAGTTTTCTGTGGAAATTTCATAATCATGAAGGGACGCTCTTACAACTGCACCTCAAGAAACCTGCGGTTTAGACTGGATCAATCTAAAATTCAGGGACTATTTTTTCTTTTACGTTGTGTTATATGTGAAATCCATTGTGTTTTCTCGGACATTTATGATTCATTGTAAATAATTTAGTTTGGATTTACAAAAGAGAAGGGGCTGTACAATGAGTGTAAGAACTGCACGTTACCATACCCCTGACAATCAAAAACTAATAAAAATATTTCATAAATCCCAATCTCAAATTGTTTACTCTTCCTCTTCCACATCGTTTTGCAATCTACATTCAGTATCAGGTTGACGAAAGCAAACTTTTTGGAGTATTTCTGTTGAATGTAATAATAAAATCTACTTAACAAGTTCTTGTGGCTATGGCAGGAGAACAGCCTCACCTGAATAAACTCTGTTAAACATACAATGTGCACTGAAACTAAACAAAGGCAAGATGAGTAGCTCACAGATAAACAAGGAATACCTTTGAAGTATTGCAGCGATATGAATGTTCAGTGCATTTCCCTCTCATGAGTCGTGAGGCTGCAGTGCACAACTACGGGCAGCTGAGACCTAGAACATGGTATTTATTTACTTATGTATTTATTCATCTTAAGGACTAGACACTTTAACGAGTAACAAGTGTCCTGAGTTACAGCAGTTAGTAACACAATTTGAAGAGTCATGTTCAAGCTTTAAGTCTCAGGGTTTAAATCCTATCTTTAAGACACTTTATGAATGTGATACTGGTGCTGCACAATACCAGCAACTGCCGACACAATTCAAACCTGGACTTACGTATGCTATGTTTTATTAAAAAAGCGATCAGCAGGTGAAGATTTGCCTTAAGAACAGTTACATGAGCAGCAGCGGGTTTTGGTTTTATGATGTACACTTATGTAGGATAGTGCTAAAATACAGAATCAATCAATGAAAGATTAATAATTCAAGTATGTTCTGTAAGTGAGAAAAAAGTGGAGTTAGGTCTGAACCTAACATCACTGATGAAGACAGGCTTTCTCCAGCTATCTGGTCTAGGGCACGTCAGGTCCTCTAGTTGAGGATTTCTAGTATAGAAGCGCTCTCTATCAACAATATGGACTAATCACTTTCCCTACCTGAAAGCTTGTCTTAAATTAATGTAGAATCAACACAGGCACTTATCCTAAAGCAGTGTCTGAAGGCCTGAGCGTGGGCAGCTCTTGGGACACTGTATTACCACTGCAAGCAAGACCAGGAAGAATTCATGGGGGTTTGTTCTGTCGAATACCTCCAGCCCCAGTCCTGACCAACAGTGAGATGAATTCTCTGCTGCAGTGCCACATCCCTCTAGCTCTATCACTGCAGCCCAGCAAGTATTGTAAGTGCTGTCCTTCCAAAAATGATTATTGAGAACACAACCAGTGTCCAGCAAAATAAGGACTGCAAACAACATCTGCTTATTTAAACCAAATTAGCCCCACATTCTCCAGTCACAAAATGATAGAATGCCTTGGGATGGAAGTGACCTTTAAAGGTCATTTAGTTCAAACCCCCCTTGCAGTGAGCAGGGACATCTCTGAGTAGATCAGGTTGCTCAGAGCTCAGGTTGCTCAAGCCTGACCTTGAATATCTCCAGGGATGGAGCCTCCACCAGCTCTCTGGGCCACCTGTTCCCATATTTCACCACCCTCACTGAGTGCATCCAATGACACTACTTTTTCATTGATCCCAGTTAAATTGTCAGATATCTTCCGAAAGGCTGAAACTTCTATTCTGGTGCTACAGTTCCTGCAGGGAAATAAACTATCCACAATGCCTCAGTGCAAATGTAAAATTATCTCACCTTGTTGGATTCACTGACCCTGGCAGGCACCAGTGGGCTCAACGCCTGCTTAACTACCTTCCCATTACTCAGAAGAGTAACTCCAAACTCACACATCACAATTCAGCCACAGCGGATCTCCACTTTGGTCTCCCCATCTCCTCACTAACATCATCTTTCCAAGAGAGACAGTGAAGTATAGGAAGACAAGGTATAGACAAGCCTATAGGTGGCACTCTTGCCCTGACATAACACTGAAGGACCACGAAGTGCTGGTCCTCTTTTCCCTTAGAGGAGAGAAGCCCAGGCCAGTTAAAAAAACCAAACAAACCACATTTAAAAGCAGTAATTCCACAAAGCACGTAATGAACACTTTCAGTTTTATTGACAACACGCTTAAAACTGGAAACCTACGTTCAAAACAATTATTTCCGAGAATACTGAAATACAAAATATTTCACACAGAAGTTTGTTATTGTAACACAAACAGAAAGGAGATGGAGAATATGCCGATGTGTATTGTAAGTGATCCAAGTCACAAGTTTAGGAACTGTACCACTACAGAACTGTCACACAGGCTTGGAGAGTGAGCATTTGACTGTTTTTAAGTATCATCTCTGCATTTCTAGTATTACATATTTACTTGAAAACTTCCTAGCAGTGGACAGAGAACACAATAATTTTGTCTTCAAAGTTTGTTTTGAAAGCACCATGACAACAGACTGTTCAAACTACTTCCTGACAGAGGGAAGTCTAAACAGAGACAATTATTGCAGTTATGGCTTTTTAGGGGCAATATTTAATATTATTATCTATGACAGGTTTGTGAATATACAATAACAAGCAAAATCAGTATTTCCTGGTAGTTCCTCCCGGAAAGCAAAACCAGCATTGCCCATTTTAAATAAATTCTTTTTATACTGAAGAAAGTGAACTCTCATATTCTATATAAAATGTACGTCCTTGGCCAGGCACTGAACAGCTTCCCTTTCTTCTAGATTCTCTAAAACTAAACTAACCCAACCCAAACACGCAAAACTTCTTTATTGGTTAGCAGCAAAGAAGTTCTGCCAACTTTACAAAATAAATAACTAATTTAAATTTATTTCCAAAAGAATGACACAACTAATCGAGTTGTATTGGACAGTGACACACATCACGCTCCATCACCAAGACCCTAAGCTTAGTCAGAAGGGGAGAGAGGAATGGAGCAAAGGAAAAGGAATGTCTGTCCTAAAACTACTGAAAGATTTATGCCACACTTTGCTTTTCTCTTAAAGGTCCCAAAGAAAAGTTTTCTGAAGCTACCTCAAGGTTACATCTCACACAAGCAACCCAGTTCAAAATTCAATTCTGAACAGCATCTTCTCCTGAAAAACTGAGACATCCCTGCAGCCTGACACTTAACGACATTCCCGGCTTGTCACAACACGTAGCCGTCACCCTCCTCCTCATCGTTTGCCTGACAGCTTTTCATGCTTATCCTTTGTGTGCTGGTTCCTGCTTCGGTGCCTTGGAGGAGAGTAGCTGACTCTCCTTCTGGACTGAAAGCTGGGTGTATATGGGTGAATTCTGCGTTTCTTTGGTTTTTCTTCTTTCCTGCTTTTGTTTGGCTCAGGCTCCTTACTGTCTTCCTTTTGCTCGCGTTCCTGGTCTTGTTCTTTTTGAGACGGTAACGTATTTTTGATGGTATTAAGAAGAAATCTTTTATTTGTACCAGCCAGAGGACATTTCAACCTGTAAAGACATTTAAAAGTAATCAAAGGACATGACGAAAACATCCTGAAGCAAGTCTGAGATTTTAACTTCAATAATTTTAAGACAGGTTTGTGCTTTTGGCTTTCCTTGCATGCCACCTAGTGTAAACTCTCAGTACATAAAGATATGCTCAAGGTTGCCTCCACTCTTATCTTACATTTTATAGGATTAAAATTATTTTATTTCAACACAGTGAAAATCCACATGATTTTCACAAGGCAGGGGGAAGCAGGGAATGACGATACATTTAAAGGTCGACGGTGCTTAACTTAGCTATTCAGGAATTAAATACTTAGTAACATATTCTAAGTCAAATCAGAATGGTTTAGATGATCATGATCTACTAAATTCAGCATTATCTAATGGAGATATCCAGAAAGTAAAAGGTACACTTGCATAAAGAATCCAAACATATACACGAGGCATACCAATTTTAACTTGTATCCGTAACCACTAAACAAAATGTTTTGTATCTTTTTCAACAGAAAGGATACTCATCCAACTCCTTATTCCATTGTTTTTGACTTTCTCCTCTTGCAGTTTAACAGCTTTGCACATCATTTATCTAGTAAACAAGTACTGTACATTTCATTTATCTTGTTAGTATTGGCTGTATTCTACTTATTCTCAATTTATCAACTCTTAAAGAATGGAATGAGAAAAAACAAGTTTGAATGTATTTCTGCAGTAAGCAGAAATCACTCTGAAGACTTTGTTTATAGTGGCAGCCACCATGATGTTTGTCTTCACAACATTTTTGTGTCCGCAGGCTAATGGAGAAATTATGGGATTACTCTAAAAAAGCAGAGCTGTCATAGATGAGAGTAAAACTTACTGAATCAACTATGAAGTCAATGAATCCTAACACCATAGCATTAAGATCATCTATTCTTTCTGAATATTTCTGACTAAGTGTGGAAACTATACCCTGACCATTTATAAACCTTTCATACCTCTGAATAATCAGAGGTATCAGAACAAGAAAATTGTAACAAAGATCACATCTGGTTATTTAGCATACTTCACCATTTTTAACCGGGCTTGGCATTTACTGTGGCATTTTGCTTCAGGTCTGCCTACCAGGCATTACTGAGAACTATTCCTGTCCTAAATCCTCAAAGAACTTTTAAGAGAGTCATTTTAGGTGTATACATTAAACAGTCACACTGTTTTTATTTGCACGAGGTATTTCCTGACACATTTCTAGAGCATAGCTAATTTTGGAGTTTTCTAAACTTCCTGTGTATGCCCATAGCACAGGTTACACTCAAGACGTAACACAAAACAGCGAATATTTAAGTCCTCTATATGTCATCAACCTGTTATACCTCAACACCTCCTCCCAAGGAAGGCAGCCTTCTCCAGGCTGCAACCTTGCAATAACTATTTCACATTTGTCTCCTTCCTCTTGCTTTTCCTTCAGAGCTAATGCATCGATTAGGCACTAATATATATAGCACAAGAATGAGGCAATCTGCCCTAAATAAATTCACCTTGCTGAAGTATTTATTTCTCTTTGGCACTGCGAGTGCTGCCTGAGCTTTACTAAGAGTGAAAACGGATGAGAAGTGCAAGGCTTCAGAGTCAGCTAAGAGATGCCAGGAGCTCACCATGATACAGCGATAAAAGCGAGACACTGGGCTTTCATGGAGCAGCAGTAAGTTACAGCACTGAAGAGAAATTATCAGTCCTTAGTCTTATGGACCTCAGACTCCAACATAGCAAATTCTGCCCTTAAAGAAATGAGATGTATGGCATGTGCTACATTATACATGCACATAAACAAGCCCATATTGCTTACATACATCTGTGGTAGATACGGAACGGTGAAGATTGAAAGTGAACCCACTGATATCTTCAAGAGCATTTTTAGTAGTGAAAAAATCGAGCTTCCCAAAGAGAAGCCTTTGGCTTGCTCTAGGTCTGATCCTGCAATGCTCGATTCAATGACAGCTTTGTCCTCAACTTAAGTTCTGACGGGCTGGGAGGCAAGCTCACCCTGTGCAACGTGGAATGCAACACTGCTGACTAATGATCAGGGCCACAGAACACATTTTAAAAGCTTTTTCTCTATTTTTTTTAAAAGACATGTTAAAAGAACATTAAAGTTCCAAACCAAGGCATGGCATGCCTGAAGCAGAGCTGCAGATGTGACCCAAGTAGTCACACGTTCTAGAGCAGTCTTGTCTATGAAACAGTCGCCCGTTCTGTAGTAACACATTCACTCAGTGCAGGGGGTCACTTCTCGCTTTGCATGAAAAGTAAATAAACTAATCCATGTTAAACTAAGCTACTCTCACTGGCAGAACCTTGTCTCCCTGCACAGATAGGTCCCACAGACCCCAAAATCTTTCCACTATGCAATCACAGAGTCAACATTGCATTTTGAGCAAGAAAAAAAAGGATTAAATCCATTATTATGTATCTAGGTCAAATCTTAACTCTACTTTTGACATTTTAAGTCAACTTCTGTGCAATAACACAGAATTTCCAGACAATACCTGCCCTTAAGTGTAGCAGGGCCGTTCAGCACAGAAGTGTACTGTACAAATTCTTAGCAGTAAAACGTGCTGGCACCACTTTCATAGAATCATAGAATGGCCTAGGCTGGAAGGGACCTTAGAGATCACCTAGTCCAACCTCCCTGTTTTGGGCAGGGATGTCACCTCTAGACTAGACCAGACAACTTAAGACACAAGAGTGCAGTGCCACACACCGCAGTCTTTTCTCTGCTGAGGAACTGGACAGATCAAACAGGTTCAGCACAGTCAGCCTCAGCGTAGAGAGTAAATCCCATCTTTCCAGGAAACAAAATTCCTTATGGATGAACTTACAAGTGCATTTCTATCACTTGCAAACTGCTGTGGAAAATAAAAAGCACTTTACAGATAGAAGGCAAAAAAAAAAAAAAAACAACAATGCAAAAAAGCAGCTGGAGGTTGTTGTGCCAAACCGACTAATCTGGGCTGTTAACCTTCCACAGGGGATCTCACGAAAGACGACGCCTGGGAGGACGCTGCAAGCTTTTGTGTATCAACTTGGCAGCTAGACAGAGCTGGCAGGACTTTGAACAGGAACCTGTGCTCTGATCACAAGATTTTAAAATACTTTGCAATCTCTGCCTGTAACGTGTTTCTCCTCCTCTTCATATTTAAGCGAAGGAGGTGCAGAGGAATCGCATCACAGGGTTTCTGCACAGTCATGCAACACCCATTCAAAGATGAGATGCGATACAGTATTTCACAGCTCTGGTGCCCTCACATGCTTTGGCTTCATCTTCGTTATTTTCTATTCTGCAGTAATTCCAACAGATCTGGTATTGAAGAGAAAGCTATCTATAGGAATGAAAGCAATTTTAGGACTGCTTTACAAAAAAAAATAGGGTTAAAAATAATTTAATTATTCCAAAATTTATTTTCTTTTTTGAAATTTCATCCGCTCTTACAATGCAGAGCTGAACAAAGCACCGCAAAATATCCTGTTTTCCACATCTAATTTTAAGTAAGCTTTTCAAGTAAGCTGAGAAGACTACATTCAGTTCAGCCGTAGCTCACTTGCCACCAGCATCTTTGAAGACCAGGCCTAAACACTGGAGGAAAAAAAAAAAAAGCCTCTGGAACTTTTCCACACATTAGCTTTTCTGGCATTTTAACTGTCTTTCTCAACTAAGGCAGAACAATCCCTTAAAATGAGACCTAATTCCACCACTACAGGGAAGCTTATGAATTATGTAACATAGGATGAAGAAAAACACATAAGGAAAATTGGGCTTTTAGCTTGATTTTACCTCGACACATCATGGAAAACTCCAAATATCCTGTAGCTTTACTCCATTTGTGTCCAATACTCTCTAATGAATTAAGGCTAAATTTATCTAACCATTTCAAGTGTTCTTACACTATCTGTCCGAGACGTCTGATCCTGGATCCAGCTGGTCCCTCAAATGTTGACTTCCAGACAGCTGCTCTGATGTCTTCTCTCATATCAGAAGTGCCAGCATCACTGAGACTCAGCCACAGAATCTGCTCTCTTTTGCTCAACATTTCTGGGATTAAGACCTTCTCTCTCACATTTTCTACCTTGTGATGAGCTCTGCTAACACTCAAACTAGATATTATCTGCAGCAAGATCTACATCATGGGGTAGCATAAGGACGCAGGATACACCCAAAAAGAATCCCTATGGCCACAGAGTGTATACAAAAGGAGAACTGCAGGAACTAGAAACACAGCAGTGCCAGGATCAAGAATCTTGAGGACATCCAAGGAACAAGTTAATACTCAAGAGTCAGTAATGCCAGATCTACAAATAGGAATATCCAGTACTTCTTGGATTAATTTGCCAGGGATCCAGATACTGCCAATCTGTGCAGTCCTAAGAGCAAGGAGACCAATGAGCTAAGACTCTTGGCCAACTAAACGAGCTCACACAGCCCACTGGCAACACTGACAGTTCTTCCATGTTCAGAGACTCAGATAATGTCTCTTCCTGCATAAGCTCTTGCTTGATATCACCACCAACCTCTCTGTTTGGGGCATGCCCTTCTTCTACCACCATCTAACTCCTGCAGGTTGCAGCACCAATTATCATCCACAGCAGACTTGTGAGACAATGTAACACTGGCAAAACTTTCCCAAACTGGAAGAAATACTAGCAATGCCATCCCATATTTCAAGGCTGAGTGTTTGTACCAGACTGTGGGCTAAAGGATGACTGCTCGGTACACTTTTTCTGTATGTGCCAGCTATGATAGCTTGGATGTTTGCAATTTAGGCTCAAACAACAGCTCACTATCCCTCTCACTTGATGAAACAACAAAAAGTTAGGTAGGGGTGCTTGGGGAACTTCTTCAAACAGTGCATTTGAGTTATGGAGAACCAATCACCCTGGACAGTAACAGCACAGTGGGTTGAACGTGAAAGCAATCCCAAAACACCATTTGGAGGCTTCTGGCTAAGGTTTTGCTGCCATCAACATTCACCAGCAGACACTATTCTTTTGTGATAGTATGCACAACATAGTTCCCCGGGAATGCCACCTCCCCACACACCTCCCTTCGAGTTCCTGTCAAACGCCACTGCCTTCAGGAATGTATTTCCCAGTATCCAACAGCTGCTGGAGAGCGACATAAACTGGAATCAGCGAAGTACGAGCAGTAGCAGCCTCTGCTTCTCCTTACCCAAAGACAGATGGCAGAACAAATCTTTTCTTCTTAGGCCGAGTTGCTTCAACTATCCAGTGCCAATGCAGGATTGGTGGCCTTACACTAGATGGCTCCAGGGTTTGTGCATCTCTTCTCCAGGACTCCTCTGACAAAGGGCTGAGGAAATCCCAGAAGTCCTCATGAAACACACCTGTAAGCATTTTGAGTTTGGCAAGGAAGGAAGGTTTTGCGTTTTACCTGTTAAGATTGTGCTTTTAGAAAGTTGGTAACGGCCTTGTCTCTTGGCTTCTACCAGTTATGCTCTTCCATTTTCATTAACTTTTCTGCTCATTTGCTATCCATAGAGCTCAGAGCAGCAGTTACCTTCGTTTCAGTAGTTTACATCTGCAAGGTTACCTGCCAGTCCTGGATTGAATCTCTGAAGGATTTACTGTAACATCAGCTACATCTGATGGCATTTTGTTGGAGTGTGATACTCAGTTAAGCATAGCTGCCTTCCAAATATCTTATGAGTTATCTCCCACATTTACACATAATACCTAGTTGTTGGGCCAGAAGGACCAGAATTGCACGATGGGGCATGAAAAATACTGAAAGGAAGAGAGCTGTGGCAGCTTCCACCTGCTGTTCTGTCTCTTGCCCTTACAGAAGTAGACACCAAAGACTTACAGGAGCCTTTATACCGTCCTTACAGCCACATACACCAGCTGTACACTAGCCTATGTCACACCACATGGCAGCAGAGTTGTGACAAATGGGATTGCTACCCGTCTCTCTAAAGATAAATTCAGAGACCCTGGAGAAGCGTCATACAAAAAAAAAAAAATCATCTCTGAGCGCAGGATATCCTGAGCTGCAGACTGCCTGATGCTGGGCTAGTACCTGGAGGAAGTACTGCTACTTTCTTGTACTTCTCTTCATTTCCTCAGCACTGGTATCACCCACTGATGAAGACAGGGCACTGCACTGATGAATCCTTTGTTTGACCAAGTACAGCTATGCTCACATCCCTCCGCAGTTGAAAGGATCCTTACTTGAATACCTCAGTTCAGGATGTCACCACATCAAATCCCTATGTCAACAGTCTTCCTCTTCCTGAAGCCTTCTTGACAATCCTCCCCTCCTACACCTTTAACACAACCCTGGCCTAACTAAACACTATTTCACTCTAGTGGAACCTGCAGCTGTTCTGAAGAACATGTCGCCCTTAGCTGTTCCCTCCTCCAGCAGGTCTTGGGCATCAGGTTTTAGCAAACTGCATGTTACCCCGAGCTGATGAGCACAGCCAGCTGAGCAGGACCACTCCTCTTACAGACAAGGAGTAAGAAGTAGCCAGAGCCAGGAGGAGACGTCCCACCCCATTCCTGGCAGGCGTTCCAGACTGCACAAGCAGCAATCAAGTTGCACAGGGACACTCAGTTAACTCCCAAGAGAAATCTTTAGTCTCTGTACCTGAAATTAACAGTAATCGAATTCACAGTAATTGAATGCGTGAAACATTTCAAGGTGCTAATAACCTGCGCTGGTTTACCTGGCCACTTGGCAAGGCTGACGGGATAAAAGCGTGCCGTATCTCTATATAGCTATGACTACTCCAAGGGGTTTAAATCAATCTAACTATTTTAACATGAGAGTATAAACCTACCAGAAGTACTGGGTAAAATATACAACAAAAAGCCACAATTTGTTTAGAAAATATGAAAGATTAACTTTTTTTTTTCCCCAGCAAGACAGTATTTTAATCTCTTCAGAGCTATTAAAACACACATAGTCAAGGAAACTTCATTAACATTGCAGGCTTATCTTTTATTATTGTTGGTGGAAGAAGCCAAACCTTATCTACAAATGAGTTTGACCCAGTCAACTCGTGCACTACTTGTGTGAACATTCTAGATCCAACAGCTTCTTATCAAAGTCATACACACTATTTTAAGATGAACGACTCTTCTCAGTATGTCATTACTACTTTAACTACAATTACATGCATTATATTCCATGATAATCTGGCTGTAAAAACTGAAATATGGCATCGAAGAATTTATTTCACTTCAGACTTAAATTCTGTGTTTATTTTCCCACTTGCTATATAAATTATCCCCTGTGTTTTAGTGAGTTTTTCTAGTATTTAAAAATACCTTTTTCCAAAACTGGATTATATTTTTGAGTTCATTTTTCGCAGCAATTTACACATGAATTCTCTACTAGAGGATCATTTACTATTTTAATTGTTTCAAGGGTTTAAGTTTCTTTGTCAGGCTATGAATTCTTCTAACTTAAACAGAACCTAACCCTGTAATGTGGCCAGTATGTAAGTACACGTACACTGAAGCTACGTAGTATTTAAAAAAGACTCAAGACGCTCCAATCCAAACTTTGCAATTCCATCTATTATAAGGAAATGATATTACAGAAGCTACTCCCAGTTTTCCAATTGCTTTGACTTCAACACATTCAGTCAAACAATTTCATGCAGGCAGAATTTACTTGAACTTCTTTCTTATCTGGACTCAAATTTTTGCCAAGATATATTAATACCTGGATGAAGATAAATTATTTAAACATGTTAAACATTTAAACATATTAAGATGAAAAAAGTATAGACTTCTGTCATACATTAAACGTGAAATTTATTCTAGCATCAGTCATAGCATTCATTTCCTCTTGGCACAACTTACCAACCCATAGCTCCCATTGTTTCAGCTCTGGTTCTCCCACGTTTTGCCTCTTTAAGTAACTCTTCCACAGCCTTCCTAAATATGAAGAAAAGAAAAAGTTACCACTGTAGAACACAAGAATTACTCACTTTATGCACTTACGTAAATCAAGTGAAGAGCTTCTACATAGCAATGAATTAAGCAATAAAGAGACTACCAAAATCATCTTGACTTTCTTATTAAGATAATTCAGATTCCTCTGCACCAAGATGAAAAGAAACATTTTGACATATCAAAAGCAATTAGAGCTGCTGCAAACACAACAATTGCAATACTAATTGAGGAGCAGAAATAAAGTGTGCAAAAACTGATGTACCACACCAAAAACCACAGCCCCTGTGGCTTCACCTTAGGAATGCTCTTCCCTGCTGCTACTTCAGTTAGGTTCTTCCTAAAGTTTCTAAACCACAGCAGGTCTATTTTGAACACAGTTAAACAACAACAGTGAAATAGTAAGCAGTCAGATGGCAGTAGAAAATCACTGCAAACACCAGCTGTCAAACTGCACTATCTTTGTGTAACAGTGAAAGAAAAAAGCTCATCTTCGTGACTATAATTCACCACCATCCCAAATGACCAACCTTTACATTAGCAGCATTTTCTAGAACAAACTGGCCAGACTAACGCTAATGCAATTAAATAACTATGCTCGCATAAAAAGTCATTGGAGAGTATAACTTATGCAAATTGTAGATAACTCCTGCAATGTCAGTCTTTCTGTTCTCTTTATGAATTAATTTCAATCTCAAATAAAACTTAAGTAACTGCTCTACAGTATGTGGTTGAAGTTAATGGGAAAACCAGTGAACAGATAATGTAAGCCATTTATCATACAAATGAAATGCATACACTAACAATTTGATTAGTTAACTGCAAGCAACCATATATGTCAACCAAAAATTAACTGCAAGACAGAAAAGGAAAGCTATGCACCAGGCTGTAATACCCGGCGTATGAAGCTAAGCATTTAACAACGCTGACATGGGTAAGACTGAAGGTTTGAGGAACCGAAGGTAGGAGGTACTAAAGAGGCATTTACTGTTTAGCTCTCCTAGCTATGATGTTCCAGAATGGTTGCTGGCATTTGGACTACACGAGCAACATAGTCATCATCCTGACAGTACAAGTGTGTGTGTGACCTGTGCAGAAAAAAGCAACTGCCAACAGACTTTGACCCAAACTTTAAGGAATCACAGAATCACAGGATGTTAGAGGTTGGAAGGGACCTCTGAAGATGATCTAGACCAACCCTCCTACCAGAGAAGGATCACCTACAGCAGGTCACACAGGAATGCATCCAGTCAAGAGTCATCATCTAATAGCAGAAGCAGGTCTGAGAAGAAAACCAAGCAATTTACACAGCAGGTCCATGTGAAGATCTGACAAGATACTGCTGGGCTCTAAACATCTCATGGAGTGGTTTATTACCATTTAGGTTACGAAAGTCTACATAGAAAACACAAGAAGCCTTAGCTTTAAGTGCATACACTGCATGTGCATAACAGGGAATGAAAATAAGAGGTACAGAATTTCCTTCAGTAGCTAATGAGAAAACATTATGCAGTTACACAGCAGCCTACATCTCTCAGTCTAGATCTAACCTTCTTCCGTTTGTTATGGTCTTAAAATAAGCCTTTTCTGGCTCCCTTCATATTTGTGATCATGGATTTGTTCATTCATTAGGATAGCCTGGTGACATTCATAAACACAGACTCACTTTTTCTTCTGCCTGTATTGCTTTTGGGCAAGTTTTAGTTTTCCCTGGCAACAGGAAACAAATTGGTGCTAAATGAGTACAAGTATAGTGTACACCAAGGTGTAACTACTCTTTCTACAGTTGCTCTGCAGTTCAACATGTAATTCTTGATCAACTTAGATAGATAGATACGTATATTCATAGAATCATTAAGGTTGGAAAAGACCTCTAAGACCACCTAATCCAATCGTCAACCCAACACCACCATGACCACTAAACCATGTCCTGAAGTGTTTTTTGAACACCTCCAGGGATGGTGAATCCACCATCTTCTTTGGCAGCCTGTTCCAATGCCTCACCACTTTTTCAGTAAAGATTTTTCTCCTAATATCCAATCTAAACCTCCCCTGGTGCAACCTGAGCCCTTTCCTCTTATCCTATCACTTGCAGCTTGGGAGAAGAGACCAACACCCACCTCGTTCATTCCAAGGGGAAACCATTCCATTCAGCAAAAGCTGAGATCTGTGCCAGGGGGACAAACAAATATTCACAATTCCTAACTTTTTTCTTGGATAGTTTGCATTTGAAGGGCTTTGCAAAGGGAAGCATCCAAGACTTCCACAGAAACAATAGCAGAGAAATACATTAAAAATCATAGTAATGTTTCTCTGTACACCGTGTCTACTAATGGCACATGGGTTTAAGGTTCCTCACTCAAGTCTCTCTCTCATATATGGTTATTATCATAATCATAGAACAGGCTAGGTTGGAATGGACCTTAGAGATCATCTAATCCAACCTCCCTGTCATGGGCAGGGACACCTCTCAGCCAGACCAGGTTACTCAGGGCCTCATCCAAATTGTCCTTGAACACCTCCGGGGAGGGGGCATCCACAACTTCTCCGGACAATTTATTCCAGGGTCTTGCCACCCTGGCACTGAAGGTTTTTTTTCCCTAAGATCCAGTCTAAATCTGTTTAGTGTAAATCCATTTCTCTTTGTCCTATCAGTGGACGCTTTGTAAAAAGTCTCTCCCCAGCCTTCCTGTAGGTTCCCTTCAGGTACTGGAAGGCAGTTATAAGGTGCCCCTGGAGTCTTCTCTTTTCAAGACTGAACAATCCCAGCTCCCGCAGCCTGTCCTCGTAGCAGAGGTGCTCCAGCCTCTGGATCATCTTTGCGGCCCTCCTTTGAACACGCTCCAACAGATCCACGTCCCTCTGATGGTGGGGGCACGAAAACCAGATGCGTTATTCGAGGTGGGGTCTCACAGGAGCAAACGGGAAGAATCACCTCTCTGGATCTGCTGTCCACACTCCTCTTAATGCATCCTGGGACAGGGTTGGCCTTCTGGGCTGCATGAGCGCACTGCCGGCTCACGTTGAGCTTCTCATCTATCAACACTCCAAGTCCTTTTTTTCAGGGCTACTCTCAACCCACTCTGTGCCCAGTTTTTATTTGTGCCTGGGATTAGCTCAACCCAGGTGCAGGACCTTGTATTTTGACTTGTTGAAGCTCATGCAGTTTGCTCTGGCCCATTTCTCAAGTCTGTCAAGGTCCCTCTGGATGGCATCTCTTCCCTCAAGCAAGTCCACCACCCCACACAGTTCGATGTTGTTGGCCAACTTGCTGAGGTCCACTTGATGCCACTGTCCACGTCACTGACAAAGATGCTGAACGGCACTGGACCAGAACACATTCCCAAGAAACTCCACTTGTCACTCGTCTCCACGTGGACATTGAGCTGCTACAGTCTCAGTAGCAGCTGGGCTTGGGGTACTTTAAACCCTTTTTTAAGCATCCATCTGACAGTGAGGACATGTTGCATATCCAGTTACATAACAGTCACTCATAGAAACCAAGTGTCTGCCCAGGCAAGCTGTCACCAGTCCAAGCTACCTGCACCTAGATGCTAAGTAGTGTCAGCAACCTCACCAGTTACTGCTGCCTTCTCAGGTAGGAGCAGTTGGGTGTGTGGGATGGCTACTGCCAAGAACAACAACCACCAAGTAAAGCAAAAAAATAACCCCAAGAAACACAGGTTCTATCATTGGAACAAAGGAGATGTTGGATATGCAGGTCTCTGTGAAATGATGGCAAGAAATTCTTTTTTTCCAGACTCAGAATTTGCTACTCGAGCTAGTTTCTAGTGATGACAGCAGGAACATGTGACCTTAATAAAAGCTTGTCTTAATAAACAGCAATGTCAGATGAAGGGGAGGAACGAGGAAGAAAAAGTGTCTGAATTTACTTTCCACAGTTGCCAAACTTAGTGATTCTGTTTTGAGAAACCTGACTAGGAAGCAGATTAGAAGCCTGTCACTATTATTATATTATAAAATCTGTCATTATTTTATAATTAAAATAATAAACCAAAGTATCTGAGCTACAAAGCACTAATAAAACACACACACATACAGATTTTAAACACCTATGATTCAGTTTCAGGGGAAACACCACAATAAATTAATATGGTGACAGCAATTCTATTAACTTAGGCAAGAATTAAAAGCCTTTAAGTATTTGAGACTCGTTTTTTTTTCCCCTCTGGTTTTATCAAAGATCAAGCTGACTTTGCATCCATCTTAGTGACCTTATAAGTTGACACCTTTTCTTATCACACATTATTTCCTAATGTTGGTCTTTCAACATCACTCTTACTCACTGCACCTTTATAAAGCCTTTTAGGCTTGTACAGACAAATGAAAAAAAAAAATCTCCAATCCTCTTTGAAATAATGTGTCTCCACTTGCTGAACTTGTATCTTCTACATAAGTAAGCCAACAGCTTAAAAGCTATGCAAACAGGGTTTTTACATTTGCTTTTAGAGGCCTCTTGGGACTCCGCATTCCTCGCTCTCTTCATTTTTACAGCTTGGTTACAACACAAACAGTCCTGTGGCTGCCAGCTTCAACTCCAGTGTGAGCCAAGGGAACAGAGCTTGCAGCTTTCACATGAGAACCACCCAAACACCAGGGGACTGGTAGGAAAACTAGGGACAGGGGCACATTTAAGGACATTGCCATCATTCTGGCATTTTTTATAGCAAGCGCCACTTAAAACTTGCTGTGGCAATCCTTTTTGAGCAATCAAGCTTAGCTGCAGAATTACAGTAGCATAAGGTATAAGCAGTGATATTTTTATCTTCAAGAGCATAGTCCAAGACCTATTTACATTTCTGAGGGATTAGACTTTTTCCTCTATATTCCAAGGTTACAGGCAAAGCTCCCATTGCATAAATCCTAACAACCTGCATCACAAATGCGTACGCCCAAAGAATGGGAAGGCTCTGAAGTCAGGCAAAACCAGAGATATTTTCTATTCCTTGCTCAGGCAAATAGCGTCATCATTTTTTTCTGAAAGATTAAATAGATAGACTGGAAATTGAATAAGTTTTAATGAAGAGGTACGGCTGATACAGTTACAGGCAATGAAAACACCACGTCACTACAGAGACCACCCATCATTTGTAATTATAGACCACTCCATTAGGAGAAGACATATCAGGCTGGATTTGACAGTCGAGAAGCCAGGCAGTCACAGCTCCATGCCCAGGTCCAACCCACAGCAAGGCTGAAAATCGGCTCCCAGCAGGCAGACGCACACACCGCATCTACACACCAGTGTCCACACTGACCACAGACAGACACACAGAGCACTCACACCAACACTCATTCTACTCTTCTCTCTGGCCAGGTGTAGGAGTCCCTGGGGCTTCATCTCAACTCCATTGCTGGCACAGACCATCACCCAGGACTGTCTGGCACTCCCTGGTTCCCCAGTACTCAGCTCCACTGGAGTCTTGCCCACAGAGACACACAGGCATACAAATGTCTCGCCGCTGGAGACCCCCTGACCCTACAGTCTCTCCAGCAGCTGGCCAGGACTCCCTGGTGCCTCCAACAGGTCTTGCTCTCAGAGCAAGTGCGCTCACCTCCCAGCTCCAACTTTTTTCACCTGCTCAGCAGCCTGATCTTCACTAGCAACCACACGCTCCCTCACACACCCACATTTGCTCCAGCACAGATAAATAGGTCCCCAATCCCACTCCAGTGGCTGACACTTGTTTTGCAGTCACTCCCACGAAGTGTCCCCAGCCCAGGTCCCAGTCCAACTGCTGGTATAAAAACCGCTCTCGTTCCAGTTGCTGGCACCACAAACAAACAGTCCCTTTGACCTGTGGTTTGACTCTAGATGCTAGCATTACGTACAGCCTCTCCTCTCAAATAGTGTTTCTCATCCAAGAAAGAGCCAAAAAGTAACATAACAAAGTAGGACAGATTGTGCTGATCTGGCACAGGGCACGATCAGACAAGTACCTCAACCATGACGAGACCTTTTTATCCCCTTATTCCTCTATTTTCCCACTCTTGCTTCTCCATAAATCACCTTAACCTATCCCTTTCCTCCTCTTTGGTTCCTCCCCTACACATCCTATAAAAAGCCTTACACAATCTCAAAATTCTCTTCTGCATCCCATAACATGTCCCACACCCTTGGGCAGCAACACCCTTAAGTCCAAAAGTGCTCCAGCATTGACTCATCTTAATGGGTGTCATGACTGGAGGCTGAGACTGTCTCCTATGATCAGCCTCGGGAGAGGCCCAGAGAAGACGTTCTCCCGAGTCCTTACTGTGGGTTCCCACCTGCCACTGTGCCCCCATGCTCCTCTGGGCTCACGGAGATGGACCTCTGGTGGGCTGGCAGCTCCTGGGATGGGCCTGGGAGAAGCCAGGGCTGGGCACTATTTGGGGTCTACCGTCCACCATGGTCTCTCTTTAGTCCTCTGTGGGTATGCTCAGGAGCTTTTTGCTTTTAAACTAATAAACTCAGCCATCTCTGCCCATGTCACCATCTCATTAAAGGTATCGATGAGAACTCTAATAAAAATATATCTACTGGAATTGCTTCACAGCTTGCAACTGGCTACAGAAGTGTACAGACCTGGAACAGGAGGGCAGCATTCATATTCAGCTCCTCCCAGAGTCAGAGAAGAGATATCTTCATCAAACACAGCTTCATGAAAAGACCTTCATAGCATTTGTAATTGCTTGCGGTCTATATCACTATTATTCAAGCTCAAAGGCCAAGCTGCTCAACTACTGCGATCCCCAAAAGCCACACTTAAACCTACCTCCTGAGGCACTCTCAGCCTTGACAGGAAGCTGCAAGCCCAGGAAAAAAAAACAAACTAGTAAGTATTTTAGTCAATGTTTTTCAAAGTAGTTTCATGCTGACCATACAACTTATTTTTAACCATGAAAATAGAAGTGAATGTTGGTATTCTGATTACATCTGAATAATTAATATCAAGACCTTCAGTCAAGTAAAAGACTGAAGGTACTGCCTTCTACAATAAAGGAATGATAATGAAGGCCAGTGTTATTTATAATTAACTCCTGTGAGCTGGTCTGTCCTATCTACTGACACCTACTCTTTGTCGATCAGGTTTCATGCTCAAATATTCTATTTGTCTGTCCCATGAGTGCTATTTGCAGCATATTTCTGTGCTGATATTCTCATCAGCTTGAGTAGTGAACACAACACTCCATTTCAAACACCAATTTTAGCTCGCAGACCATTTTTTACCACAAGTATGGGAAAGAACGGCATACTGAATCCTAACACCTTGATTTTAACTATTAAAAACAACAGTCAGCCTTATCAATTAATTTCGCCAAGGCACAAATTATATTTTTTAAAAAGTATAACTGTGATGCCTGTGCAGCAAAACTATAGACTATTGATTCTCAACTCAACTATAGGCCTCTTGTTAGAGAATTATAGCAGCATCTCCTTAGGAGACACTTAATTCCAAGGAAATGATGCTCCAAACAAGCTTGGTAGGCACTTCTAATAAAGCATGGTATCCAAGGTTGTGAAATATTTATAGCTGTTCAAAGACAGAACGGATTATGGAAGGATTTAGACACACAGCACAACAAAGTCACTTCCTTTACACTTGCAGATAAATGATATATTTTCTGTGCTTCAATCACACAGAACAACCATGATGACAATTTAGGAAGGAGAGAGGGAAGAAAGATGATTTTAGATAGAGACGAAAAGAGTGACCTCTGTAATATCCCAAAGGTTACTTAATTGAAATAAACTACGAAAAGCATGTATATGTGCTTGCAGGGGAAATAGTTGTTAGTAGCTCATTTGTAACCTTTTTTTTCCTGCTCATTTTTGGGTGATGTTGTCAAATATGATTATATATTAGCAGAATTTAGCCTAGAATTTTCTTAGAATCACACTGTTTCTCAAGTCTTCACTGATGTACCAGCAAGCTCACAGGAAAAAAATGTCAGTTCGTATTTCCAACAAAGGATAGTGGGTGAGACAGAACACAGGAAATAACTCAGCAGAATGTAGCAAATGGCACTATTTTACACACCGGTAGTATTTGCAGCTTTTAGAGTTCTAACATCCAGAGTATACAACAGTCACACATAATTTACGAGTTCGTATTCAGTTTTGGTAGTGACTATCACTTCCTATTAAAGTGAGGAAAACATCAAATTCAAGGTCAAATGAGGGTTAGACACAGTAAAAGTGAAAAATAGTAACAGAAAAATTTAGCAGGAAGGGCAAAATGGAACAAGCAAGATGAAGAGACCTCTTCTTAGACAATAATAACAAAAATAATAGGACAAGTGACTTATCCTTACAAATCACTGCTTAGAATGCTGGGACACAAAATTTGTTGCCTAATTTTTTTCCCTCCATAGTAAATTAAATAAAACACACGTACAAAAACTTTAAGCTGCTATTTAAGACGCGTGCACTGCAAGACAAGCCTGAATTCAGAAACAAACTACTGAAAATATTCAAAATAAACCCATTTTTGAACAATAGAAAACTACCTAAAATAGTTAGCACTGAGGCTACAGAACAGAAATGCCACTATTTATATGCTAAAGCCACATTATAAAGAGCCAAAAATTGATAAACCTTACCTACCATCATGGTACTATCCACAGGAGAGCATGACCAACAGGTCCTGGAATATAAAACTACAGAGTAATGTCCGCAAGCCAAAGGATAAAGGTCTCTATTAGACTCTTGAAGACTCTACAAGGAAGCATATCTAGAGCAAGAAATACACAAGTATGACATCTAAATGCATACAGCATGAACTGAATTCAGGCTGCTACTACCAAAGTGAGCTGTTATGAAAGCTGAGAGTATGAAAAAGTAACTAATGATAAGCAGATCCAGGACAGAAAGTAACAATCATCAAGCATACTATATAGTTCAGAGCTGATTAAACACATACAGAGGTGAATGGCAGCAGGGATTGAAGACATCAGACAGCTAAACCCTACCGTGAACCACCGTGTTAAGTAACACTGAGCTTCATCCTCATTATCTACTGTGCTGCCACAGAAACGGAAGAGCAAATCCCAACTTAGACCGAAGCTACGAGCCAGGACATAACTTTGAGGCTGGTTCCTGGGAAGGAGAACATCAGGAGGAGGCTGTGGAGGAGTCAGCTACAGCTGAGGGAGTGGCCGTGCCCTCAATTGCCTGGAGGACCAGAAGTCCCCAGCACAGAGACAGCAGCCAGAAGACACACCGCCCTGCAGAACAGCGACACGGTTTCAACTTGCTGTGAATGGAAAAGGTTTAAGTCTGGAATGGCACCAGTCATGTACATAGAGAAAGGAGCTTTAATTAATAAACTGACAATCCAAGAGCAGAAGTAGCTTACTAAGAATTAAAGGCCTCTTAGAACGCATTATGCTCTCTAACCACCTCAGTGATTTTGTCCCATTTAAAATACTCGCCAGATACAAACAGAAACAAGTTACTTTCTATAAGCGCTGTAAGACACAGTTTCTTAAAAGCTGGGAGAGAGAACTACAAGGAGAATTGTTCAGAAAGGTTCTGGTCATCACCTCACTGTAAAAGTTTTTTTTCAACAGCCATAAGGGAAATTCAATTACACACAAACAAGCTTGCAAAAAAACCAAACAACCCAATTCCAATAACAAATAGGATGACCCCAGAAATTTGCAACATAAACACTTACAGTCTATTGCTAAATAAAAAGTAATACAGGCCTACTGCGACCTAGCATCTAATACAGAAATCTGTATTTTAATCTACAGTGTTTGCTTGGGAATACTGTAACTCAGGACGTACCGCAAGATGAAGCCTCTCATTCCAATGAAATGCAAAGTAAGGAGCAATTTTATTTTTTACAAAATAACTGCCATGCATTTCCACACAAGAAACAGAGCAATTTTAATAATTAGTCAACTGGCACATCTCCAACAGTGAATACTGAAATTCGTAAGAACAGAAGTTTAATTATATTTTTTTAAAATTTTACCAAGTACACCTAATCACCGAATTATTACTGACGAGAGATGAGCCGCATACCACTTCTAAATCTTGTTTCCAAATGGTACCAGCAGGCATCACGGTAGATTTTCTTTTTAAGTAATTTCCCGTTATGCAGCAAAACTTGATTTATCTTCTTGCTGCAAGCCCCTCAGCGAGGGCTCCCAAGTGCTGCCCTGAGAATTCGGCCCAGGCCAGCTCCGGGCTGCGGCACCCCCCGGGGCCTGCACCGGCAGGCGGGGAGCGGCCACAGCTCGGTGGGGCTCG
>NW_009693755.1:0-12310 GCF_000703405.1 Apaloderma vittatum
CAGAAGCCACCCTGCAGCTCCCCCCGCCGCCGCCAAAATCTGACCAGGCCAAACCAATACATCTAGTGAAGTAACTAAAGACCATGTTGTTGCATATCAATCTAAAAGTCTGATTTAAGGTTGGATTTTCTGGGACAATGACCAAATTATTTATAAAATGCAAGAATACTACACAAAGTAGTCCATGAATAGTATGCTAGCAGAAATTTCTCTGGTATAAGTCAAAGAAATTAGTCATAAGGCTGGTGGCAGGGAAAACGAAGCAGGCAGGGCAAAGAGAAAAGATCTATTTTAAAATGGTATGCTCAATGATACAGCTAATTTATGTCTATCTCATAGGTATAGATCTGTAATAGAGAGAATTGATGTCAGGTTGCTCAAAAATGATGCTGTAAATGCAGTGTAACAGGTGGTGAGGTTTGTGGGGCATCTTGGGGTAAGCCACGCAAGGATTCTGGAAACAAAAAAGCACTTTTAAATTGGGTGCGATATGGGTGGGGAACCAGTGGAATTGGTCAGAAGTGGGAGCTTTTTTCTCAGTCATGGGAACGAATGCAGTGATGTACAGAAAGTGATCATTTAATGAGAAATTCATGGAGAAGAATTCAAGACTGAAGGTACAGAGAATTCCATAGTGTCACTTGTGCTGATGAAAGCTGAGGAACATCGTTTATTTTTGGTGCCATTATCTGGGAAGCTTCTTCAAGTTGCTGAAAGCAGCAGACTTCATTTGTCTTCTACTAAACAAAAAAGCAGCTTGCACATGCATGCTGGACTGCTAGATGCCTGCAACACTAGACATCTTCCTGAAGATTTGATCATGTTGCTGGTGCTAGCAGATTTCTAAATAAACTCATATGAAAACTCAAGATTAAGTGTTACGCTCAGGTTACAGAAGGAAGCACTTTGTCAACTCATCTTTAAGGAAAGATAAATGAATGGGAGTGGTTTCACAGTGAATTTTACTGAAGAGACTAAAGCTATTGCAGTACTAACAACACGTGAACGATCAAATGATCAAATGTAATTAGGTTTGGTTCAAGATGGATATTGAGTGTAGAAAAAAACATTGCTAAGGATGAAAATGTTGGTACCATTCTACTATTTTTAGCACTGAAATTTGTTTTAAAAAATGAGGTGAATGCAAACATGATACATTGTATTAAACCTTTGTTTGCAGGCTTCAGGTGAAGTTGTAAACTGCAAATCAATTATTTTATGAACCACAAATTCTCCTTTTTCTTTACTTCATGCGCTTGAGAATAGCCTCTGATATTATCTGATAAGTCCATATTTTAACGTTATTCCATAATGTAGTCTCAATTTAAAATGCTATTAAGGAAACTTTGAAATAAATTCTTATTCATATTTTTACATTTAGTAGCCACCTTCGTTAGGATATTAATTGTGACAATATGAAACAGATCTGTTAAGGGCATTCATTCAGTGAGGGTTTTGCTGGGCTATGCAGGTAAGAAAGATTTATTTCTTCATCCAAATGTTTGCACATCTAATAAACAACTTAGCTGACATATGTCTGTGAAAACAACAAAACTTTGGAGATTCTTAGATGATACTTTTTTAAGGACAAGTTTCAATGTGAAACTGAAAATTTAGTTCTAAGAACTGGAGAACTGAAACAGGCTTTGTGATCAGTATGCTGAGGCCCGGCCAAACGAAACCGCTCTGGTTTTGAATATTGGATAGTTTCTAGTGTTCCAAGCAAGAAGACCCTTACAGAATGTGGTCTTCTAGGTCTACTGGATACTTTACTGTCTTCTATGTCTACTCATACAGGGGAGCTGAACTCCAATCGTATATGAAAAGGATGAGGTTTGGGGCATGGGCCTGAGGTAGCACACTGCTGAGCCTTGAGAGTACGTGGGAATCTCAGTAATGGTGATGGAGGTTATTTTCCCTCTTTAAGTTGTCTTGGGTAAAATGTCATCTGTATTTTTGTAACTAAGTGTTTCATTTGGTAATGCGAGGTTGTCTCCTACTGTAATCAGTAAGACATTGGCAATTCCAAGACAATTGCCTCTCTCCTCTCCTCTCCTCTCCTCTCCTCTCCTCTCCTCTCCTCTCCTCTCCTCTCCTCTCCTCTCCTCTCCTCTCCTCTCCTCTCCTCTCCTCTCCTCTCCTCTCCTCTCCTCTCCTCTCCTCTCCTCTCCTCTCCTCTCCTCTCCTCTCCTCTCCTCTCCTCTCCTCTCCTCTCCTCTCCTCCTTTTTCTTCCACCTTTTTCATCTTTCCCTCACTTCCCTTCCTTCTCTATCCAAGTTTCCTTTTTTGTGGAGTGGGCTTCATGAAATAACTGGCAATGCAGAATTAGTATCTCAAGATGATGGAAAATTCAAGAACATAAGATAGTACCAGTTTAATCATATTTGGTGAGCTATTTCTGGAGAGGAATTCCTTATACAAACCCTACTGAAGGTAGAATTCGAGGGAAAAATTGTTAATGTATGGACATCAATATCCCTAAAATTTTGGGAGAATCTGGTTGGATTTATCTTTCTCTTGCTTATGTTCCTTCTCTACCTTTGGCGTTTTAAAAGAAAATATTTCAATACCATTTATTCATAAGTCATTAGAAATTCTGTTTTTCCTCACTTTTAAAAAAACTAAAGTTTTTTGTCGTTACGATATTGTGGATGAATGATGTATATAACTAGTACAAATGCTTCAAAGCAGGTTGAAAGGAGGACGCTAGGCTTTCTGAAATGCTCTCTGATTGAATATGAGATATGGGAGCATCCAACTTGTTTTAACAATGAAATTTTTTTTTCCTGTGTAAAAATAGATCACAGTGCAGTGACCCCAGAGGGAGAAAAAGAATGAAAAAGATGCGCATTTCTCTAAAACTCCTGACTATATTGTTACAATCTGTGTCAAAGGATGACAAATCCGAATTGCACTGCTTCCTGTGTTCTTTGAATTAGAACTTGGCGTGTCCTACACTATTTGACCTCTTCAAAATTTGGTAATTTAATTAGCCAATTTCTTTTTCCCTATCCAGCCCATTTTGAAGGGGAAAAAAGAATAGACATATGCCACTGTGATAACACTTCCTTCTTTTCTGAATCTAGTTGCGTATTTTGAATGCAATTTGCATGGAAATATTCTCGTGTGAATTTAAATCAGAAGGATATAAAAACAATAAGCAGTATTAGCCAATGAGGATTGAAGACTACCTGAACTGTCTAGAAAAAAATTACTCCCCAGTCACTAATTTATAGACCTAGTGCTTGCTAGGGTATTTGCCCAGCTGCATCTGCCTTATCAACCTGTTCAAATGTAAATTAGCATGAAAAGTTGGCAGAGGTATAAGGAATTTTTCACCTCAAGGTCAGAAACGAGGCAGACTGATACTGATTTACGCTGTTATGGTCTGGTAGCTCAGCATGAACGTGTCTCTCTACTGCCATAAGTTGACACGTGTCCACATCCGAAGAAACACTCTTTTCTGACTGGCATCCTTTCTGCAAGAACACTAAGTAGCAAGCACCTGCCTTAGCTGGCAAAAAGTTAGGTGTCCTGGCTAAGCTAGTTGTCTCAGCTTCCTCTGGAAGCTGTGGGGAGAGGGTTTTTCAGAGTGATTCATCCTGTTCTAAGATATATGTCTAAAATAGATGAAATGACTCATCCTCTGGAAGTACCTGCCACTCTACTGACGACAGAGGGAGACCTAGATGACTAACTTACCCTAGATAGCTAAATTCTGGACTGGTAAGTTATATGAAAGCGAGCTCAGCACCAATGTCTTTTAGTGAAAAGAGGCTCAAGTATGCAGTTATTATGAAAAAGTCTGTAAGACTGCTGGTCATGCAGTATATGCTGAAAAAGTGCTGGACCTGCATTGCTGTCCTACTGTATCTTTCATAAATAGGTTGATTTTATTTTTTTTTTGGTAAATTAATCTGTATCAAGGTGAGGAAGAGAAGATGTGGCTTCACCTTAAAAATCCCAGTGAAAAGGGATAGGTGTTATTAGCATTACACAGATGCATGAAGCAATGGGCATGATATTTATTCTGCATTAGTTTCCATTATTGAAATAATTTTGCATTGAAATCGCTTTGTATCTTTACCAGTAGAATTAGATGTAAAATACATTATGTTTGGTGTGTATATACTAAAATGTTGTTAGCATTTTATCTGTTTAAGTACAGCATGGACTTTGAAGATCTGCAGTCTGCAGGGGAATGTACATTACATTATCTTCACTGTCCACTTATTACTGCTTCAGGTGCTCTTTTTTTTTTTTCAGAACTTAGTAAAAAGTAAGCTTTAAACTCATTAATATTTAATTAAAACCCTTCACTTGGCCAAGTTGAAAATTATGAGGTGTCAGTGAATGTTCAGGAAGAATTCACCGCATCTGATTTTAGACACAGAATTGGGTTTCTAAATGAGGAACCAGAGCACCTTCTGTAATCGACAGAGAAGAGTTGGCACCTCCAGGGAACAATTCAGAACAACTAAGGTAGGCAAGAAATTGGTGCAATGGTTGCTCTCCAGAGGACTTAATGCTGCTGCCCATCTTGAATCTTCTGAAATAACCTCTGAGATACTTACCCCTCTGCATTTATTGTGAAGGAGGCTGATAAAGTGGGCAGCATGAATACTTCCGTTATTATTTCCTAGCAAAATTTTTAGGTCACTAATATGTTGTTGCCTCAGAGTGGAATATTTTTCTGAATATATTTAGAACATATTTCTGAATGTCAGGCTTAGCTTGCATTAAAAGTGGCTGCTGTGGGGTTAATATATGTAGTATGCTCAGTAATGTTAATGAAGTAGTATGTAATGCAGTAGTAGTAGTGTGTACATAATGTCGCATGCTCAGCTTTTAACTTTTTTTCTCTTGTAACTTAATTGAGTGAGCACCCCCCACATGGCCAGGGTAATCTGCAAAATCCATTTGGTTTTCTCAGAAAGTTTGCCTTCATTTTGGCTGCTCTCTGGTTGAATCAAAACCAACTCTAACCGCTCCTGTGGCTGCAAGGCCTTTAGTACCAAGCTGCTGGCTGGCACAGACACCGTAAGCCCCTCTTCGTTCACCACTGCATCCAGAGCGTTAGAATGCAACATTTTTGATCAAACAGATGGATGTTCTGTTGCTCAACAGCTGCTTTACCTACAGCACGACATCCCTACTCTAGCTTTGAAAGTATAATAACTGGTTATATATTGCTCTATGCAGATTGCACAAAGCTTAGAAATTCAGGGAGCTGAACTGATTTGCTACGGTTTGAAAAAATCAGAGTTTAGGACTATATTGTCATGGAAAGTTGAAAACCATAGATTTTCCTTTCCTTCAGTATGGAAGTCCGTGTTTATAGGTAAAGCGCAAAATCAGAGAAAGATGAAGAGAAGTCACAGAAGAAAGATCAGCCTTGACAATCTTCATTGCACACAGACAGAAAACAGCATAATATAGAATATTATGTTATTGTTTGGGGGAGAAGTTTCCGGACTTGCAGGGAGAAAATAATGACATCTTACAGAAGGCAAACAACAGCTGTAAGTGCTGTACACCAGGCATTGTCTTACAGTGAAGGAGTTTAGATGACAAAATTACTTTAATGTAGTTACCATAAGAAGTAGTGACTGTGTTGACCAAAGACAATAAACAACCTCAAATCTTCTGGATGAATTCAAATTCTACTCTTTGGTACTTTTTATTTTAAAGACGAAAGAAGGTAAAATTACAAAGGACACAAAGGTGTATCCAGGGGAACAAGTACATCATTTATAGTCACCAGAGTTATTTGATGAGGCTCACTTGCTAGATACCTGATAACAAGGAAGACCCATCTGTCACTGTATGGTTCCATAAAGAAGATTTGTCTATAACAGGGAGCATTAAATAGGGCAATGGAAATTACTGGAGCAGCTACTGAATTAATTTTCATTTTAAACATACTCTTATTTAGAGATAACAACCGGCTGGACAGCATGGCAAATTTTGTATCTAAGTGCATCTATTAAAAAAAGACTGTGAGAAGTTTGCTGGTTTTGAATATAAACCTGACTGTGCTGTCATCTAACACCTCCCTTAGCTAGGACAAAACTTTAAGTGATGCATAATACAGGTAGGACTCTGTTATGGACTCCTGAAATCATTATCTCATACAACCTGCTATTATTTAATAGAGAAATGTAATTTTTTCTCCAGAGGGTGATGACTGTGATTCATTATATTTCATCTTTTTCATACCAGAAGAATGCTGCTGTTGCTAGCTCAGACGACTTTTTGGCAAATCAAAAGGAGACTGCTAGTTTGGAGCATTTCTCTGTCAGTTTGAAATCCCCAAGCTGTAGCTTTGAGCTCAGCAGTGAGTGCTCTGCAGTAGTACCAAGAGAACTGAAATAATCAACAATAGAAACCTTTTATCTCGTGTCTGAAATCCATAGATAGAAAAAGAATGTATATATATAAATATTTCTCTTTAATATTTCACATCGTGCTTCCACTTAAGAAGTTTAAAGTTCTTTCACTGAGAGTGGACATAAGCCAAACCAAGCCACAGGATTAATCATAAATAATTTACATGAAATCCCTCTACTAAGATATCTTGCAATTTCATAAAGAAGGAACACATGTTCTGAGAATACATAAGGCTTGCTAAAATTAGCTTGCTTTAACATGCCTGGGAACAACACATGAAGCTGCTGTTGCAGTTTTTCTGACATAGCTGATCATGTTGCTCACTGTTCACAACAATTAAATGCTCTTTTTCTGTTGGTTTTTTTCTTTTCCTTTTTCTTAGAACCACTTCCAGATTAAGAAAAATAAATCTGCTAAAAAATCTGAACAATGTTGACTAGTAAAGGCTGTAGAAAAACTATTGCTGGAATAAACAGGATTAGTTTTGGATTACCTTCTCTACAAAGACTCTGCAGCAGTGCCTTACTCCTCCTTGCTGAGAAACGTCAACCCTTTCAGGTCTCCATGGTTATCTCACAGAATGAAAAGTAAAAGCATTCTGGGATGATTACATAAAAACTTGTAAAGGGTAAGTGCAAACTAGAAAACACTGTTTGACGACTAAACGGTGTATTTTCATATGGCGGAGTCTGTGCGTGTATGATTGGAGAGATGAATGAAGAAGCCCTAGACTGTGCAGCATGGGATGGAGCTAGATTTGGGGAAGATACAGAACAGGCCTGAGTGATTTATTAGTGTATCCTTTGAACTTGTACCTACCAATTTGATTAAAGCAACAAGAACTGATAATTACCTGGATTGTATTTGGAAACTACATCAGTGGCTCTGTTAAATTTAAACATCAGTAGAGTACAAAATATTCAATATTCCTAAAACACCTGTACAAAAGAGATTTAAAACATAGTTAAGGCTAGGCTTACATATGGATGCGCATACCATTAAAGCTGGGGAAGTGTGGATTTCTGCCATGTTGTGTAAGTGTAAGATACATAAATTAGAATTGCTTAGGCATAGCATTGCTTACATGAATCGCTTCTCCTCTGTTTTTCATTTATGAATAAATGTGCTTGGTGTGACTACTCTTGTCTCACAGTGATCTCAAACAGCAGAAAATATCATGTATGGAATGGCTTGTGGATATATTATATTCATAAGCTATGTTTCTCAATGTTGATTACAGGTATTTTATGTTCACAGGCAATTCAAAGCTGGGAGGACTGATGTACACCCAGGAGAGTTCTAGTGTTGATGTGGAGAAAAATGTCTGACAAAATTAGAATGCAGTTCAGGAACAAATTCAGAGTACAGCTCTATTTATATGGTATTTCTTATCTAAAGTGTAGTATGAGGAATGGATAGTGCTACTTAGGTTAAGCATGAGTCAACAGTGTTGTGTTACTATAAAAAAGTAAACATGCTGGGGAGTCATGACAAATATTAAATATTTGAGAGACTTGAAAGTAGAAAGAGAATAGGCTGTCCTGTGGGCTAATGGGAGTAGGAAAATATAAAATGGGCTTAAATCATAGAAAAATGTCAGGCTAAATATTATTGTTATATTATTTTTGCTAGGCATATTGAAAGCACCGGGACTGTGGACGCTTCTCTGCCTGCTTGTTTATGAGCTGGCCAGACAAATATCTGTCAGAAATAATAGATACTGCCTTGGGGCTAGATACGTCTTTCAGTTCCTACCCGCTCTGGACTCTATTATTCAGTATGGTAGTAAAACTTCCCAAATAGTTTAATGCAAATATACATAAAGATACAATTCAAAGGGAGAATAAAGCCTTCGACATTAAGCACTGCATGAGATATGCAATTTTCCTCCAACATAAAATCTACTTCTGTTTTCGGTGAAGTAAATAGTCAAGCTTCTAATTTAGTTTTGGCTTCATATTGTCATCTCGGCGTCACTCCTTCTTCACAATATCTCATCCAACCCACAGATCCCTGTATCAGAATAATACCTTTGCCACCTTCCTCCTCCTTGGTAGATTGGGACAACACAGAAAAGGAAACAGAGACCACTGTGGAGAGCAAACTCAATTCAAATTGACAATATGACACTGTTGTTGAAAAGGCAAAGCTTATTCTCTGGCTTATTAAATAAACATCATACATAAAGCACTGAAGGTAGGTGATCACTTCGCATCAGCTGGGCTGCTACAGGGGAACACACCTTTAGAGAGAATCCAGAGGACACCAACAAATATAAACATTTTAGAAAATACGACCTGCAAGAGACAGCAGGATGCAGTGTAGAAATGGGGAGTGGGGACCTCTCCCTCTCCTTAAGGTATCTGACTCACACTTTAACTCTGTGTGCTTAGTGAAGAATATTTAGTGTTTAATGAGATGTATATGTCTATGTATATAAAGAACTCTCTTAAAGGAAGCACATTAACTCTTCCAGTTTGTAAATGGCTATTACAAAGGCAGGAGCTGTCCCTTGAGCCAGAAGACAGCAATTTCATTTTTTATCAAAACTTGTATTCAAGAAAGGCTTCTTTCTGAAGCGAGACAAGCTCTATTATGTTGCTGCTTCTTTTAACATTTCTGTGGGAACATTTTAGAAATAGGTTACCCAAATGTCTTTCAGGGCTGGTCTTGATACACTGAATTTTGTTCTCTACAGGTCCATTCCCATTATGGGACATTTCCAAGCCTAAATTTCTGTGATTTCTGTTATTTAACAGGGTTTGCTCTTGGTATTTATAATCAACTTCTTCCCCCGTTTTTCTTCTGACACCATGTCCAGAATATCCAAGACAGTAGAAGAGAAGCCTTCAGAGGTCAGTGCTAACACTGCCCTGTAGTGCTCTTGTACTTGATTGGTACCAGAAAATGTAGCAGAGCACCACATGGTCAGGTTTTGTGGAAGAGTTTTCCTGGCAGAACAACATATGCTGGTATGATCAGGCCCGGCTGGACCTTGGACCCATGTTTTCTTCACATGGGGCTTGGTGGCGGGTGGTTGCCCCTCAATGCACAAACCATGGTTTCATGAAGCAGTTCACACTTTCATGAAGCAGTTCACACTTTGCATTCTTTCAGTTATGGCCCCAGCGTGCCTATGATGAGACTGCAAAATCAGAGTATGCATAAAATATGTACTTTTACACTAGCTCACTGATCCAAAATGCTTTTACCAACCCCCAGTATAGATGAAAAAGAACCTGAGAGGCAATTTAAAGAGGGATTGTTTAAGGAAGATCAAATGTGTTTTATTTTATATTGCTGAATCTTCGATCAGTGTAGGCTGCATTTTGCTGGATGTCATATAAGCACATAAGTCTTCATTTCCACCTCAAAGTGCTTGAGTTTGCCTGACTCCAACCTCTACTTATCTGAAGATAATGCCATTTGCTAAAATGAAAGACACTGGGAAATGCCTGTTTCATGTTATATACCTACATAAATACAGAGGCATTGCAGTGTTGAAAATCTCTCCAGACGAAGAAAGAATAGAACTGATCTCATGTGCTGGCTCTGAGATGCAATGTTTTCAGATACCTCACACCACTAACACTACCTTAATCCACTGGGTAAAGATCTTTCCAGACTGAAATGACTCAGGATTTTGCACAGCTATTCAGTGCAGTCAGAGGACTTTTGAGAGCATTGAAAACCACTGCAGAAAGGAAGTTTTAGGAAATTAGCATTATGTAGTTTGGGGAGCAAGTTTTGAGGCTTGCTTTTTATGTATTTCTTTCCTGATAAATAAGCTATATTTACTAACACCTACTATTTTTTTTTTAAGTTCATTTTGCCAGCATGTATGTTGTATAGGCTCTTAGAAGGGTTGAAAATTAATTTATTGAGAAAGGACTTTGGCTTACAAACTGTTACCATTTAAGTGACCTTATCTATTCTAAGCAGTGCAGAGATTGTTTTTGTTTGCACAGCAGTATCCTAAGTAACTCTTTTGTACTAGGAATAAATATTTGAATTAGAGGCTGAAGTATGTGCAGTCAGTAATGGCTGTGAAACAATACTGGAAACCTGTCATTAGTAAAAAGTTTTCAAATTTGAGAAATTTAATTGCTTTCTCAATTTCCTGTGAGACAAAAAGAAAAATCTAAGAGATTTTTCCCATTATGTGTAAGTGACAGCAGACTCATCTGTTAAAATAATCATCAATTTCCTCATTAGAAGTTCTTACCTGGATTTTTATAGAATCCTTTTAATACATCATTTATCTTCTATTGAACAGTTGATTCTTCAAAATAATTACATTCTGCTAGAACATATTTGCATCTTTCTTACCTAATTTATCAAGAAGCATCTTTCCATTCTTCTCACTCTCAGTTTCATCTGGCTTCTAATTTCAGAATAATAAAAAAATCACTCTTCCTGTTAACTTTAAGTAACTGGTCTGATATCTGAAGATACAGTAAAACATCTGCAGACAGATTTGTGAATCTGCTTTCTGGAGTTTATTACTTTTTATTTTATGATCAATTAATGGCTATGTTTAAAAGAACATAAAGAGCACAGATGTGTCAAATATCTGTTACAGTCCATTACCTTAACTCAAATTTTATTATTATTTGGAAAGCTTAGTGTGATTGGTGAAGGGATATCGTGCTGTCTCACTGGGATCTGGTTTAAAGCAAGTTATTTTGTACATAATACATGTTTATATTTGAGAGGCCAAGTAAGGGAAACTGTAGAGGATCTAGTTATAATCTGTGATTTGTAAACTGGGAAGAAATTAGGGTTTAACTGTGCATAGGTTTATAAACCTCCATTCAAGGTGTTTTCCAAGGCAAAAATGAGATTTGTGTTTTTCCTGTGTCCTCCTCTCAACTTTCTTTTTCCGTTCTCTGCCTCATGTCTGCCCCTTCAGGAACCTTTTGAATCTAGTGCCCCATTTCAACCAAATCTGAGAAGGGAGACAATTTAGAGGTAACTTTCTACAAGTTTCATGAGTGAAGATGTTCAAGAAGCAGAGATGCCTTAAGTAGCTTTGAAGGAAGAGCTGTGTAAAGAGTATTCTTGAAAAGCCATCAGAGAGGCTGTAATGGAGCTCAGACCTGAGAAACATATCTATAGGATACTGGACTTCATGTATTCCAATGAATTTCATTATATCATAATTTATTTCAGTAAAATTGTTCAAATGTTTGGAAGTCAAAACTCCAAATAATATATAAGTGATAACAGTGTAAAGTAACATGAAACTATGGAACACTCTCTAACGAAGATTGTAATGCGACATTTAAGCCCTCTGTCATTCCTGTGTAATATTGAACTAGTGTGGAAATACTAAAAGGACAATAAAAATAAATAAGGATAATGCCATTAGTGGCTTACAGAGATGGGAATTTAATGGAAATATGAAGTGCTGAGTTCCAGTTTAACCTGACAGTAGTGGAATATGGGATCCTACCCATTCAGTGAAAGTTGTTGTAGGGACACGGATATTTCACGATATATATGGGGAAACACAGAAGAGTTCAGTAGGGATGGTGATACAGCTGGACATGATATAGTGTGTTTAGACCTGGTCAAGTCAGTGTCCTGAAGGTTTTGACAAGTTGGAGGATGCATAACAAGTACAATAAAAATGGCTTGCAAGTAGAAGAGAGAAGGTGGAAGACTGAAGTTTTACACCTTGGCTACACGACAACCAAAACTCTACAAAGGCATGGTGACAATTTAATATATTCTTAATGGTTGTCATGGTTCAAGCTGACTGCCTCAGCCAACAAGAGAGACCCACAAGATCACTCACAGAATCACACAGAATCACAGAATGTTAGGGACTGGAAGGGACCTCGAAAGATCATCTAGTCCAATCCCCCCGCCGAAGCAGGAACATGGAGACGATGTTACACAGGAAGGCATCCAGGC
>NW_009693756.1:0-1893 GCF_000703405.1 Apaloderma vittatum
CCCAGCCCAGCCCAGCACATTCTGTGATATAAGAACAGCTTGTTCCAGCTCACAGGGGCAGTGTCTCTTGCAGGTGACACCTTACCTGAGGAGGCTGAAAGGCTGAATAGGAGAGTGCAGCTGGACACGCAATCTTTCTTCTGGTGGGTGTCTTCTGAGCAGGAATTGTCCATCCACTTCTAGGTTCTGTTTGTGCTGTTGTATCTTGGATGGAGTTATGGCAGATTGTGAAAGGGAGAAGATTTATGAGAATGTGAGCTGGCCGAATACTGCTTTGATTGACAGTTCTCCCCGGAATGCTCTGTCAATGGCAATTGCAGACATTTCATTTCTGGTTAAATACTTTTTCGTGTGACTTTTTTTCTTTAGTGAAAACATACCTCCTCAGGAAAAGCAAGTGTAGGTGAGCTCAGCCAACCTAAAGACACTTCTTTGTCGGACGTTTTTCCACAACTGCTTTTGGAGGGAGCTGCAGAAGGTGCGTGCAAAGCTGAATTAATTTTTAAACAAATGGACGTGAAACTTCCCACCCTGCACTTGAGCTGTTTGATGCTGTCAGCTGTAGTGTAGTCAGAGCAGAATTTTTGCATGCTGGTTATCTCTCAGCTTCCCTGGCAGACTTTGAAGAAAGAAGGGCTGCTGCAAAAGCAAATGCATGGCCAGGACTGCAAAGTGGGCTGTCGCACTAGTTGCTTCCTCACCTGAGCTTAGATGTTGCAGATGTAACCAAACAAATGAGAATTAGAAAACTGTATTGCTGCAGCTGGGATACAAGTGGGAAAACATCTGCTAATGTTAACCTCAAAGGTTAAAAAATGAACTTATTTTAAAAAAATCTTACAGCTTCAGCTTGCTGCTTTTTCAAACAGGAAAGGGAAACTACTGCCACCTCCCTCTTTGTGAGAAAGCCACAACTTGGTGTTTGCAAACTGTCAAAGCCACTGTTTGATCCTTTTGTTTTAGCAAGTTCTACACACTGCAGCAAACTATTTACAGCTGATATAATGCTCTTGGATCACTATAATCATCAGTGAAGTGCACAGGTGTTGCTTAATAAAATTTAGCTTACTGCTAATTTTACTGAGAGGTCTAGGTACTAGCAAATACGGGCTAAACGCTGATGGATTCTTAGCAGTAATTTGTTACAAGCGTGGGGTTTTTCTGGCGTTTTTTTCGTGGGAGTTGTGATTTTTTTCCCCAAGGCATGTTTATTTTGCTATCTGCCATTTCAAGATAAACCTCTAAAGCATGTCCTCCAGTTGAAAAAGTGGCAATGCTTTTTGTCCCATTTGAAGCATCCCTTGCATGCCTTGTAGAGAGCCCAGATAAAAATCCCCCCTTTCCTTTCAAAGTATTGCTGTCTGTAGAACGGGGAGTTACTCGATCACGGCCAGAATGTGAAACGCAAGGTGCCGGTTGCACAGCACTAAATGTAGTTGCAGTGGCTGGTTCCATTTAGTTTTCCAAGCAGAGGATTATCAGGTATCTATTAGTATCGTCTCTTCAGAGCAGGTTTTTGTGGGTGTGAGTGGTTCAGCCACAACCCCAGCATCCCTTAACTCTACATGAAACTAAAACTCATACTAACACTTGCCCAATGGCTACTACCTGTGTTGGCAAAGTGGTGTGAATATGATGGGCACATCTACATCCAGTTGTTCTAAGATGTCACATTATTATGTTTTAGCTGACTTGAACTCAGCTGAGGACACACCTAAAGAGAGGGGAAAAAAAACAGGAATGCATAACATCTCAGTCTAGCAAACTGTAGCTTGTACATGGGCAGGTGTAGGGTTGTACAATTCTACATTTTTGGTGCTCACAGCCTGTATTGCCTATTTAGATATTTATTGGATGCATCAGCTAATCCAGAGGGGATCAGGACCAGCAGGA